>NC_046161.1:90354337-90509337 GCF_011064425.1 Rattus rattus | reverse complement strand
TCTTGCCAGGCAATCCTTCCTGCAACAGCTTCCCAAGTACAAGATTTACATATAGCATACGTCACCACTCCTGGCACAACCAACAATTTCTACAGCAGCCGATGCCTGCCCAAAGTCACTTTCCATGTTCTCAAGTACAGACTCAGACTGAGTGACTACAAGATGCTGACATCCTCTCTCTAGCTGTGGATATAAGGTTGGGAAGTGGTGTTTAACTTCCTCTGGGGTCAGGCCAAGGTCAACCAGATCTTCATTGTCTCCCAGGAGGCACCAGACCAAGGATGGACAACACCACCAATAATCAAAAATAGTCTTGGGTTTCCAAGCTCCTTTCGTGACCCCTGCAGTAATATATGTTCACAGTTAATCTGGCATTTAATCCGTTGGCGTCATTCTTTTGGCAACCTTGGCTTTAGACAACTCTGAAAGCAAATGCTGCGGGATCCAGCTGAGACTTCCAGGATGAGGAAGAAGAGTTGAAAATAGCACTTCACGCTCGACCTTCTTGTTCATGCACTCAGGTCTCCTCCACATCCTGAGCCAAGCTAGGATTCTGTTATGCAGAGATTGCTAGCAAGTCCTGTCACAGGAAGAGTGGATGCTCCAGGTCTGACTCATCTGTTCCTCGGGGCACCGATACTCAGTATCAGGCCACAGCCTTTGATGCAAAACTCCAGGCTCACTCTGGAGTCTTTCCTCTCCAGATGCCTGCAGCTTCTCAGCCTTTATTACCAACCTCAGGCTTCTGGAACTTCCCTGACTCCTGTCTAGTTCAGTACTGAGGGCTTTTCTTTTCTTGCCTGCCTGTACAAATATTTTTTTACTAACTTCCCTACTCCCCGGCCTTGTTGCTTTCGAGTGTGTGTGTCTATGAGTGTGCTCACTCGTGCTTATGTACATATGTGCATGTGAGTGTGTGTGTTTATGTGTGTCTGTGCATGTGCGTGTGTATGTTCACTGTTTCAGCAAGGCAGGCTGGTCAGAGAGCTCTGGGGATCCTCTGTCTCTGCCTCCTCTCACTGAGGTTACAGATGTGCTTGGCTATGCCCAGCTTTTAGGATTTGAACTACAGCAAGCATCCTTAGCTATAAAGCCATCTTCCAAGGGCTCCCTATCTTTCCTTATTTTTTCTCCTTCCTTCCTTCCTTCCTTCCTTCTTTCCCTCCCTCCTTCCTTCCCTCCCTCTCCCTCTCTCTCTCTCTCTCTCTCTCTCTCTCTCTCTCTCTCTCTCTCTCTCTCTCTCTCTCTCTCCCTTCTCTCTTCCTGAGGCAGAATCTTAAATGGTCCATCTGTCCTGGAACTCTAAGTAGTCAAGGATACCCTTGAGCAGGATTCTGATCCTCCAGCTTCTTACCTCAAAAGTACCGGATTTTCTTGTTCATTTGTTTGAGACAAGGACTCTCTACATAGCCCTGGCTGTTCTGGAACTTACTATATAGACCAGGAGGGCCTTGAAATCAGACATCTTCCTGTCTCTCCTCTCCAGTGCCAGGATTAAAGGTGCACACCACTCCACCCTGCACGCTGGGATTTCTTAACCCCACCCCACCCCCCTTTCTCGGAGTTTCTTTCTCTTAGCTCCAGGGTCCTGGTAATTACGGTTCTAACTCAATTATGCCGTATTGTTTCCACTTCCTCTTTCCTTTCCTTGCTGCGCAGAGGAAGGGGCAACCACCGAATGTGCCAGAAGGAGAACTGGATTAAGTAGCAGGTTATCTTTATTTTCTCTTCCTGGTACAGCTTCTGCCCTTGAGGTCTCACTTCCATGCCCACATCTCACTCTGTCTTTCGGTTGGCAGAGTGGCTACGAATCCAGTCAAGTGAAAGGGTAGCTGGCACTGAACTGGTGCCTTGGCTGCGGCTCTAGTGGGAGGTCTGGGAGAGTTTGAAAGTGATGGTATCTTGTTACTGAAGTGAGCCAGGGGAATCTAACAGCACAAAACAAGCTGTGCCGATTATTATATACAGGAAGAAAAAAAATATCGGGAAAAGACCGAGTTGGTGCAGGAAAATTGATGCTGGGCACATTTATATAAGATCCCCACCCTGGATCTAACTGTATCCTTGGAGACCCCTCCTCCCCAGTTTTGTGCGTGTGAGAGAGATTTTTTTTTTATCTGTACTTATTATTAATTGTGCAGGCACAAATGCACATTGAGGTTCCAAGAACTTCTGAAATTGCTTATCTCCTTCTGCCACCTGGGGATAGAACTAAGGTCACCGATTTTGGCTCAAGTGCCTTTACCCAACGATCCATCTCATTAGCCCAAGACAGAGCCTCATGTAGCCCAGGCTAGCCTCAGAAATTTGTCTGTAGCTGAGGATGGCTTTGAACATCTGCTCCTCCTGCCTCTGCAGGAGTGTCCTACGCCTCCCTACCTTTCTAGATGTCAGGAATTCTAGAGTACTCTGCATCCTTTTCTGTGACTCTTCTCTTAAAGGGTAATTCTTGTTCTGTCGAGAGAAAGATACTCCTGTGTTGACCTGGTCAAAGACAGACTCCTGTTGGTGGGAAAAAAAAATGCCAACAATCGTATAAGCCAAACTCTCACTGTCTGCTTAAATCCTAGAGACACGGGGACATCTTGGTAAGGAGCATAAAGAGGAGAGAGCTTTGCGCAGGCGCCTTTTGTAAATCCCATTCGGAGTTCAGAGAAAGCATTCCTTTGTTCTTCCATTCAACAAGTAACTCTTTGAGAAACCGCCAAGTGTCAAGCCCCATGCTGGGCCGCTTTGTGAGGCTGAAGGAGGTGAATCGGACCCTGGGCCTATTCCCTGGGATGCTCACGGTCTGGTGGGAGGAGACCAAGAAAGGACGATGACAGAAGGACTCTTCAGTGACAGAGGAGGTAGCAGGGGGATCTGTGGGAGCCTAGGGAGGGGGAGACACAGAATTACTTTTGCTTCGCCCTCTCCCACAGCAGTCAGTTCCTAGACCTCTAATTGCAAAAGCAACCAATAGGAAAAAGTTCCCCACCTGGTAGACCAAAGTTCCCCATGGGGCTACTCTGACAGGTCTGAGTCAGAATTTCCTCAGCTCCCCTCCTCCCACCTCCCATCACACAGCCTGGAGTCTGCGCCAAAGGCCTCACAGCCAAACTGCCCCCCAAGACCCCCAAAATTGCAGTGCCCTCCAACAATCCCCTTGAATCTCCTCCTCTTCTTCCTTTTCTTTTTCAAGTCACGGATGTTCTAGTTAATTTGATTTTATGCACATAGCTATCTTGCCAGATTATAAGTCTAGCTCGCCACATGTATGCCTGGCATCTGCGGAGGCCAGAAGAGGGAGGGCCTCAGATCTCTTGGAACTGGAGTTAGAGATACTTGTAGGCCACCCTGTGTGTGCTAGGAATCAAACCGCCACCCCTTGGAAAGCAGCCAGTACTCTCTTAACCAGTCCTCTCTCTTTTTTTTTTTTTTATTTTTTTTATTATTAAGTATTTCTTATATACATTTCGAATGTTATTCCCTTTCCCGGTTTCGGGCAAATCCCCTCCCCTCCTTTTTTATGGGTGTTCCTCCCAACCCTCCCCCTTGCCGCCCTCCCCGACAGTCTAGTTCACTGGGGTTCAGTCTTAGCAGGACCCAGGGCTTCCCCTTCCACTGGTGCTCTTACTAGGATATTCATTTGCAACCCTGCGAGGTCAGAGTCCAGGGTCAGTCCATGTATAGTCTTTGGGTAGTGGCAGTCCCTGGACTCTCTTTTTTTTATGTTGAGGCAGGGTCTCAGGTACCTCAGCCTGACCTCTGATTTTATATGGTGCTGGAGTTCAAAGGAGCAGTCTCCCCAGCCCTACGGCCCCCTCTCTCTACATTCCCCTTCAGGGAAACAAGGACTGACAAAAGGACAACCAGCTTTAACTGACCTGGGGAGTGCTGGTTTGAACTGGTCTTTTTCACCTAGACCAGGAGAGCGCTGGGCTTCTTCAGGTCTATTCTGACTTCTGCTTCCCTGTGCTTCTTTAAGGGAAAGTCCGCTGCTCCAGTCAGAGGTGAGATGTAGGGGGGTTAAGGGTCAGCAATCCTGCATGTGCAAGTTAGAAGCAGGCTGTGCCTGATGGTCCTGTTTTCTATCACCCGTCTTGGCCCTTCAGCACCCCCTTTGAAGGAGCCTCCTGTTCCTCTTGCCCACCCTCTTACCTTTTACTCCTTTTTTTTTTTCTTTTCTAAGATACGAGGTCTGACTATGTAGTCCAAATAGTCCCCAATCCCTGCCTCAGTTTCCAGAGTAACGGGGACTACAGGAACGCGTGTCACAGCAACCAGTTTAGCTGTTTGGTTTTGTTTGTTTGAGACAGGACCTTGACACACAGTCACAGCTGGTCTGGAACTCATGGAGATCTGCCTGCCTCTGCCTCCCAAGGGCTGGGATTAAACCACGACAACCCAGCTCTTCGTTTTTAAGACAGAGTCACTACACAGTCTAGGCTAGCTTCCAACTCTCAATGCTCCTGCCTGGCAGCCCCAGTGCTAGGATGACAGCTATGTGCTGCTATCCCCAGCCCCCATGGCAATGATTCTGGTCCCAGCTAATGGCCAAAATGCAGCAATAAAGAGCTTAACCGCCCAGTTGGTTAGGTGCCCTGGTGGGCAGGTGGGCTGGCTTATGTATTCTTTTTGTTTTGTTTTCTTTCAGTGGGCAGCTGCTAGGAAGGGTGAACTAGTTTCATGTCTCGTGTAGCCCAGGCTGGACTGAAACTCACTATATAGTCAACAACAGCCTTGAATTTGTCATCCTCCTGCCTCTGACTCTTTTTTTTTTTTGGAGCTCTTACAGGCTGGGATTAAAAAAGCTCTTCTGGGATTAAAAGTCACCACCCTGCGGACTGGCTCAAGTACTCCTGAGGAGTCAGTGCGTCAGTGATCCAGGGAAACATTTACCTACAGGGACATCTTCGCACAAACCTCACCTCTGAATCTTTTCAGGTTTGTGGTGTTTGGGACATCATGAGTGTCCTGCAAGGGACACATAGATGAACACAGTTTTATCCCTGGACAGCGCCAGGATTCATGGACCAGCAGTCCGTTCACAAAGCACAGCAGTTCCCTTAGCATGCTTTGCTGAGTAACGTTGATGTCCTTGCTGGCTGGCTGAGGGAAATACAGGTTCCTGTGTTCCATTCTGGATCACTAATATTAACTCCTGGATCACACGCCATCCCGCATCACACAGTAAGTTCAGTGGGGTTATAGAAGGCAACTCAAGAGGGTTAAACAGACTGTAGCAAAGTTGGAAGAGTTGCAAAGACGCCCACTAGTCAGAAAGTAAGACACAGGAGAGGATGCAGAGTATCTGGGTAAGGGGGTCAGCTAACTAACCTTGCTGGAGGTCTGCTGGAGGTTGAGTCGAGGTCTGAACCAAGCCCCAGGATGACCTGAGCTGCAGAAGTAAGGGAAGGGGCAATGGTAAGGTCCCAGGTCCACATGGACGGACAGTAAGTCCAGACCGATGACTGTGCAGCCCAGCAATGCACAGCAATTTGAATAGGCCATGTTGTAACAGAGATTGAGCGGAGCTGAAGACCCAGAGTACTGAGGAGTTTGCTGCCTCTTGGTCCCCTCACATACACTAGATGGTTGGATGACAAATGGATGGGCCATCACCAACTCAACGCTCAGTGTTCTCTCTGTAGGATCCACGTGAGGGTGTTGCATCTTTACCCAAGTCTAGTATGTCCATCAAGCGCCCATCTTCAGTTTTTCTGATAAGAGTTTAGGACACCCATGTCTTCCTGTAATCCCCCTGCCCCACTCCACACACCTTGTATACCTCTCGTGTCTCCACATCCCATTTGCTGGCTTTGACAAAGAAGCCCATACAGGATTCTCATCTTGGATCTTAACTTTTTTTTCTTTTTCTTTATCCCACTGCCCTCTGGACCCCAAGTTTTCTCCTTGGGCCTGAACTCAGCAAAGAACCTTGAGGATAGGTTACCAAAGGTTATACAACCTTGTTGCTCAAAGACTAGGCTCAGACCGCCATCTCTGGTAGAACACAA
This sequence comes from Rattus rattus, assembly GCF_011064425.1. Lineage (NCBI taxonomy): Eukaryota > Metazoa > Chordata > Mammalia > Rodentia > Muridae > Rattus > Rattus rattus. The sequence continues at coordinate 90,503,338 of NC_046161.1, read as the reverse complement.
ATACATTTTTGTCTTTGGACAGCACCAAGAGTCACCAAACAGCAGTCGGTTCACAAAGCACAGCAGTTCTGCGGGCAGCACTTTGCGGAGTAATGACGCGTCTCATCTCAGACCTCCATCGCTGGAGGAACACAAACACTTTCTGACTCCAAGACAGTGCCTCTCTGGTCCCAGGTGCAGTCCCTGGGAACAGATCTTACTTGGGTTTTCTTTTTTTCTTTTCCTTTTGTTTTCTTTCCTAAATGTTGAGGCTCCCCACTGTATTTGGCTAAGTAACGGTGAGAGGGTGCCTACCCATATTCAACTATTACCTATACTTACTTATGCACAACATTTTTCCATTTTGTTTCTGAGACAAGATTATTTGCTTTGCTTTGGGGTTGGGTTGGGCTTTTCTCAAAGCAGGGTCTCTGGATGGCCTGGAACCAGGCTGGCCTCGAACTTATAGAGATCCTCTTACCTCTGCCCAGATCAACGCTATGTGCCTACCTACCTGGGTCCCAGTTCTATTATTTATTTATATAGTTTTTGAATCAGTGTCTCACAAAGTTGGCCACTTAGCTGATCTTGAACTTAATTTGTAGCCTGGGCAGGTCTTGAATCTGTAATCCTCCTAATCTCACCTCCAGAACAACTCGGATTACAGGGCTGCACAACCAGACCATCAGGCCCAGCTGAGACAGAGTCTTATGTGTAAACCCAGGTTGGCCTTAGCTCACCACCCTCCTACTTCAGGAGAGGAAGTGCTAGACTATCACCATCTCACACAGCCTTACTTCTCAGTCCTATAAATTAAACAAAAAAGCCATTTGTTTGTTTAGTATGTGTGTGTGGGTTGGGGGGGCATGAACCAGGGTGTGCATGTGAAGGTCAGAGGACATGTTAGAGGAGACTCCCATGAAGGTCTCTGCAGCGTGCCAGTGCGTGTCCTCACCAACTGAGCCACCTCCCGAACCCCTGTCCCTCAAGCGTGATTAATTCCTACTTGGCCTTTAGTCAACTACTTCCGGGACGGCCACCCTAAGATACTTCCCCTGACTGCACAGGCCACATTTTACCTATCTGACTGGCACTCTTATATATTTGGTTGTGAGCCTAGCCTTTAACGTCTGAGCCATCTCTCCAGCCCCTGACTGGCACTCTTAAAAGCAATTTTGCAACCTCAAGTTTTATTTAACTTTTGATATTGTTTAGTAATAGATGAAAAACCGTCTCGCTCATTAGGCTGTGTATTTCCACCAGGACGCAGCTTCCTAGGTCTCTGCCCCCAATTTAATTTGTTTTTTTTTTTTTAACAGAATACCTTTTGTTTACTATTTGACAATTTCATAAATGTAAACAACACATCTTGCTCCTGCCCGCCCCCAATTCCCCCTCCCTCTTTCCTTCATGTCCTCTCCTCTTGTTTTGCTTTGCTTTGTTGGGACCCACTGGGCTCAATTAGTATTGCCGGCTATCATATTGACTGATCTCCTTTGCTTGTACCACAGTTGTGGTTAGTTCCGGAGTGCAATGGCCACGTGACGTCCAGAAGACAGAATTTCACAGTTCCCCTCCCCATCCTCTGTCTCTTATGTTTTTTTTTTCTTTTGCCCTGACCTCCTCAATGTGCCCTGCACCTTGCAGGGGATAGGGGTCAGTATGGATGTCTCTTTTAGGGCTGTGGCTTTCAGTCTAAGTCACTGTTACTCTCAGCCTCCTGGTTCAGTTACATATGGTAACTGTCCAGACCCTCATTTACTCAGAGAACAAAAGGGGCGTGGGGCTAAAGACCCAGTCAAATAAGGTGTTTGCACTTTTGTGCTCAAAATGCTGAAAGTCCTGGGGTAGAGTCTGTTTGTGTGTTGGGCCAGTGTTTTGACTCCTCAGTCGAGAAAATCAGCCTAGTAAGGCTGGGTTCGGTGGTGTATAACCTGTAATCCCCTACTTGGGAGGCTGAAGCTGGAAGATTGTTATATCTAGGCTATCCTGGCCCATAGAGTGAGTTTCTGTCTTAAAATAAAATAACAAGAAAGCCCAATAAGGGGTGGGGAGAATAAATTATAAGCCAAACAAACAAGATCCAGAGGCCACCACATGCACCTTTAGCTCAGCACGAAGGAGAGTTCTAGACTCTCCTCCCTAAACAGGATGTACAGAACAGCAAGAGGACAAGCTCTGCCCCATCCTAACCAACCTGAGTCGGCCAGCACTTCCTTCATGTCGTTTCTTTTTTTTTTTTTTTTTTTGTCTTTTTTTTTGGAGCTGGGGACCGAACCCAGGGCCTTTCGGTTGTCTGGCAAGCCCTTTACCCCTGAGCTAAATCTCCAACCCCCTTCATGTCCTTTCTTGACAATATCCCACAGACTCAGAGCCCACGCTGTATACTGTTCTCCTAACCCAACTGCTCAACTAAGACCAGGTCCTCAAGCGAGACGCAGTTTTAATCCCAGAGTTCGGGAGGCAGAGCGGGCAGATCTTTTGAGTTCACGGCTGTCTTCATCTATAGAGTGCTTTCTTGATCTATGTACTGAAAAACCCTGGCTTGAAAAACACAACAAAGTACAAACAAACTAAACAAACAGAAAAGGGACTCGTTCTCACTGAATGGTTCAGGGTACCAGAATTCATCCATTCCAAAACGCACCTGGTGCTACGGCACAGCTGCTCCCGCACCACCATCAAGTACCATGAGGTCAGCTTCCTTACAAGTTCCAGAAGTCTTGTCAACACGCCCTGTGGCTAACACATCAACACAGACAATGGGTATACATCCTGCAGCTGCTGTCTGCTCCATTCCCCGGTGTAAATCCCTTGTAGGAGTCTACAGTCCCCAGAAACATCTTAATACATAGCTATAAGTTACCATGCATCAGCCTGCTGTTCATGTACAAACCTTTTACTACTTCCTTGTTGGCATCTCTCCGACCTCAAGAGCAAAAGAAAATGTGGAGTGAATGTCTGTTTCCTCTTATTCAAGCCATTGCTTTTAAAAAATCGCCGGCGTGCTGTCGGACATCGATAACTCACAATGACCTCATAGGCTCGAGTCTCCAGAGTTCCTCTGCTCTCAAGGAGCCGTAGCTCTGTATAAACCGCCAGGCTAAAGAGTTTTCCCAGAAGGCAGCTAAGAACGCCACCTGTTTAAAATTCACCAGGGCCCATAAACAAGACATTTGTGCGTCAGCAAAGAAAAGTACAAAAGCGTTGAGGAGTTTTCCGGGTGTGGCGGTGCATGCCTTTAATCCCAGCACTTGGGAGGCAGACACCGGCAGATCTCTGAGTTCAAGGCCAGACCGCTGCTCTACGGAGGGAGTTTTAAAACAGTATTACACTAAGAAACCCTGTTTTGTTTTGTTCATTTTGTTTTGTTTTAAAAGAGAATTTTATTTTTTGAGACAAGGTCTCTTTACATAGACTTAGCTGTTGTGGAACTCTCAGGCTACCCCCTAACTCAACAGAAATCTGCCAGTCTTTCCCTCCCAAGTGCCAGATTTAAGGCATGGGTAACTATATTCAGCAAGACTTTTAAATAGTACAGAAAAGATGGCAAGATACAAAACAAAATTTAAAAGGAGGGGGCTGGAGAGATGGCTCAGTGGTTAGAGCACTGGCTGCTCTTCCAGAGGTCCTGAGTTCAAATCCCAGCAACCACATGGTGGCTCACAACCATCTGTCATGGGATCTGATGCCCTCTACAAAACAAAATTTAAAAGGAACGACAGCCGTTGGTTGTGGTAGCATACAAAAAAATTTAAAAGGAAGGACAACTGTTGGAGGTAGAGGCAGAAGGCTCTCTGTGAGTTTCAGGCCATTTTGGTCTATGTAGAGAGTTCTAGACCAACTAAGACTACACAGAGACCTTGTATCCAAACAAACAAAAAACAAGGAAAGAAAACTTTGAATCTTATGTATCAAGCAAATATCAAGCCTAATAATGTTTGTTCTAGATTGTTTGATTTAAAAATTAATCACACACACACACACACTCACACACACACACACACACACTCACACACACGCACACGCACACACACAAAGTAAATACAAGAATAAATCGTGTTTTGTTTTTACTTTGGCTATCGTGGAACTTGATCTGTAGACCAGGCTGGCCTCGAACTCAGAGATCCACCTGCCTCTGCTTCACACATGCTGGGATTAAAGGCGTGTGCTGCACAGCAAAAACGACATGTTTCACAGACACTACAAAAAGAATTTTCATCAATGTAAAAAATAATTTAAGGAATTCTTTTCTTAAAATTTGGAGTTCTTTGTTTTAAAAGTATACACCACCCCTCCGGGTGTCATAATTCTTCACCCAGGAGTAGCTTCAGGTGTCTGCTCTGTTTTAAATAATAGGGAGCTGAAGAGGTGGCTCAGCAGTTAAGGACACTTGCTGCTCTTGCAGGGGGCCCAGGTTCAGTAACCTGTGCCTCCACGATGCGTCACAGCCATCCACAACCCCAGTGCCAGAGGATCCCATGCCTTCTGGCCTCCGAGGGCACTAGAGGTGCATGTGACGCACATGTATACATGCAGGCAACACACATATATGCATAAAATAAATACATCTAAAAAACCTTTAAAAAAGTAGGACTGATAACTGGGCAAGGAAACATTTAGACTATAAAATCCTGCTCTAATATATGTTCCTTAAATAGTGGTGGGGATGGCAGAGAAGACGAGAAAGAAAATTAACCTGAAAGTTTATTATTTACATGCACGCACGCACGCACGCACGCACGCGCGCGCGCGCACACACACACACACACTCACACAAAACATCCAAGGTTTGCCTTGAACTTCTACCTAAAGCAGTCCCCGCCCACCCTCCCTTAACTGCCTAGCTGCTGCTAGAATCAATGCTCCAACGCACTCAAGTTGTGAACAGATTTCTTTTTCTTCTTTGAGACAGTCATGCTCTATAGATAAGGCTGGCTGGGTCTAAAGTCATACAGGCTTAATTGCCTGTGTCTCCTGAGTGCTGGGATCAAAGTATGTGCTACTACACCCATTGTGATTAATATTTTGTTTTGTTTTTCAAGACAATTTCTCAGTGTAACAGCCCTGGCTGTCCTGGAATTTACTCTGTAGAATAGGCTGGTCTCAAACTCACTGAGATCTACCTGCCCCTGCTTCCTGAGTGCTGGGACTAAAGGCATTCGCCACTAGCACGTGGCTAGAATTTTTAAACCGTGAAACACAATAAAAATTAGGAGAGGAGTCAGGCACTTGCTTATAATCCTAGCATTTCATCAGAGACAGGATGATCTCTGTCAGTCTGAGGGCAGCTTGGGCTACAGAGTGAGTTCTAGGCCAGTCTAAACTACGGCATGAGACCGTGGGTAAGAGCACTTGCTGCTCTCCCAGAGAACCTGAGCTCAGTTCCCAGAGTGGATAGCAGGTGGCTCCCAGCTATTAGTGACTCCAGCTCCAGGGGTCCAAACCCTCTGGCCTCTAAGTGGGCCTGCCCTACACTCCCGTGCTCAGACAGACCCACATGCACACTCACACGCTACACGTAAGTAAAAGAAATGAAAGTAAAGTTTTTTTAAAAACTATAAGATGGATCAACACACACACACACACATGCACACATGCATGCATGCTAAATAAATGATAAATTGACATCAGAGACCATCATGTATAGATGACATCTTCTTCAGTAAATGTGCACTTTTGTGTACAATACTGCAAACAGATCCGTTCTTCCTCATTTACTCGTATTTATAATAGAAAATGCATCTCTCACTGTCTATTAAATCAAAGAGGGGATTAAGAAACCATGCCCTGAGTTCTGTCTGGGCGGGAGTGCATCAGGAGAATATTTATTCTTGGTCCCAGGGGTCCCAGAGCTCCAGACATTGAGTCATTGGAACACAACACCTAGGAAGCTCATTCAAGGAACTGAGTGGAATTGGAAGCGCAGTCTCAGGACGTTTGCAAGGTGAACTTTGTGCTGTGGTGGCTTGTGTTACGTCCTCGAGGTCATTTGATGGCATATATAGTCAGGTGTGTACTCTCTACATTTTCTCTTCCAAATAGCAGATAATATAATTATTTCCAAACATGGAAAAAACGTTTCTAACTGGGGTGTGGTGGCCTATGCCTGTAGTCCTACCACTACAGCACTGAAAGGACCAGGAGGAGTTCAAGGCCAGCTAGTTTTACCATGAGTTTAAGGCCAAGTATGATTAGATGTGAATTTTAGGTATGTGTGTGTGTATGTATATATATTTGCACATATAATATATATATACATATGTGTGTGTGCATGTGTGTTTGTGTTTACATATAAACACACACACAGACACACACATACACATACGTGTGTGTAATGAAATATATGTATATACAAATTCTTTTAGACAGGATTGGCCCCTAAAGGAAAACATGCGGTGTCTAATCCCCTGCCTCCGGAGTGCTTGGATCACAGTAGTGCTGGGATTACTGGTATGGGCTGCCAGGTCACTTCACCTACTGCTGGGGATGGAGCCTAGGGCCTCTTAGATGCAAAGCAGGCGCTACCAACTGAGCCACATCTCTAGACCAGATTTTGAGGGAGAGAAGTCCTATTTTGAAATAGGGTCTTATTTTGTAACTAACTATGCAGCCATTTTAAATTTAGGGCAAGCCTCCTGCCTCAGCCTCCCTAGTACTGTAATTGAGTGCATGAATGACTATAATTTTCTACGCTTTCTTTGTTGTTGGTGGTTTTGGTTTTTTGGTTTTTGGTTTTTGGTTTTTTTAGACCTCACTCCATAGGTCAGTATGTCCTGGAACTGACTATGTAGTCCAGGCTGGCCCTGAACTCTAGGTGAACCTCTTACCCTATCCTCTCTACTCCTGGCAATACAGATATGCACCACTACAATCGATTTTTCTTTTTTGAGACACAGAAGAGAAGAATATGTACAAAGCCAGACACATGGGCTCTTGTCTATAACCTTATAATCTTAGAACAGGAAGCTGGGGCAAGAAAGATCTCCTTTAAAAAAAAAGGTTAGCTTTTTTAAAAGTGTATGGATCAACACACACACACACACACACACGCACACGCACACGCACACATGCATGCATGCTAAATAAATGATAAATTAGACATACCAAGTGCAGTGCTTGCCCGGTATGTTCTTCTTCCCCTCCCCTTCCTCCTCATCCTTCACCCAGTCTTTTCTTTGAACTTGTTTGTGGTTGAGGCAAGGTTCCTGCTCAGTGGCCCAGGGTGGCCTGGAACACAGGGTCTGTTTGCCTCTTGCCAAATGCTAGAATTACAGTCATGTGCCACCATACCAGGCTTCAATATATGTTTCCTGTTCACCTTTAGGAAATGTGCCGTAAGGGCCAGGATATGTAGTTCAGAGATGGGATGTTTGCCCAGCATGCACCGGAAACTTCCTTGACTCTAAGAAACTAGAGAACAAAGAGAAAGACGGTGACAGAGAGAGAAGGAGAGGAGACCAAAGCATCAACGAAGCTCATGCCTGCAGTCCCAGCTCTTTTTATATCCGCATTATTACTCTGTGTATCCCTGGCTGTCCTGGAACTTACTATGTAGACCAGGCTGGCTTCGAACTCACAGACAGCTAGCTACCTGCCTCTTCCTCCCAAGTGCTGGGATTATAAGTGAGCTCCACCATGTCTGGCACTATTATTACATTTTTTAAAAAGTGTATATGTGGGGTTGGGGATTTAGCTCAGTGGTAGAGCGCGCGCCTAGCAACCGCAAGACCCTGAGTTCGCTCCCCAGCTCCGAAAAAAAGAAAAAAAAAAAAAAGTGTATATATATATATATATATATATATATATATATATATATATATGTGTGTGTGTGTGTGTGTGTGTGTGTGTGTGTGTGTGTGTGTGTGTGTGTGCGCGCGCGCGCACGCACCCACGTGCAGGTTAACACATGTCATGTCATATGTATAGTGATCAGAGGACTTAGGAGTTGAGTCTCCCCTACAGGGTGGGTCCTAGGGATAGAACTCTGGTCACCAGGCTTGGCAATAAGTGTCCTGTTCCATTTCATTTTATTTTTGAAATTATGTATATATTGTGTAGGGAGGGGATAAGAAGAGATATATCCATGCATCTGTGCAGGTGCTTAGTCAAGGTCAGAGGCATCAGATTCCCAGGGAGCTAGAGTTACAGGTGGTGCGACCCAACCCAAGAGAGCGCTGGGAACCAAATCCGGTCTTCTTCAAGAATGAACACTGTGTTCGTAACCGGCCATCTCCCGAGTCATGCTTTTTGGGTTTTGAAACAGGCTCTACTTATGGAGTCCCCATTGACCTCTAACTCTTTCTGTATTTGAGGCTACCTTTGAATTCCTCACCTTCCTGCCTTATCTCCCCGAGAGGCTAGATTATGGGTGTGCACCACTGTAACAGGTTTAGAAGAGATTGGTTCATGGAAGCGGATAGGTTTTAAAAAAAAAAGGCAGAAACAAAGAACAATAGAAAAGTAGAAAAGTAACTGACTAGTTAGCCACAGATTGTCTTGTTTGTGTAAGGATTAAAGGAGAGAAAACGTCATTATCCTGTAAGCTGATAATTTAGGAAATGTGGTGTTTTAAGGTCAGACAATCAACTTAGTTTCAGGGTCAAGTCATCAAACTTTAATCAGTAAGGTTTTGTTTTGTTTTGTGTTGTTTTGTTTGAGACAGGGTTTCTCTGTGTAACCCTGGCTGTCCTGAACTGTAGAGGAGGCTGGCCTCAAACTCAGAAATCCACCTTCCTCTGCCTCCCAAATGCTGGGATTAAAGGAATTTGCCATGACCTCCCACCTCCCAGCAAATCAGAGACTCTTGCCTGTTTTGTTTAGGTCTCTTTTTCCTTTTTTTTTTTTTTTTTTTTTTTTTAATTTTATAAATATGGTCTCACACCCTAGACTCAGACTAGACTCAGAGTTGTGATGTAGCTGAGGCTGGACTTGAACTCCCGATTCTCCTGCTCCTGCCTCTCCTAGTGCTGAGATCACAGGCATATGACATCACTCTCAGCTTCTGTTTGGGTTGTGGCCTTTCTGTGCGGGAGCTTAGTCTCAAACAGCGATCTCCTGTCATTTATATTTAACAATGGCAAGTCGTTATTCTAATTCATACATAGTCTGCTGCGTTCCTGGCAGCCCTCCAGGAGAGCTCTGCCCTCCAGGAGAGCTCTGCTTAGCGTTGGCTGAAGCCCAGGTTGCTCTTCCTTGTGGACTTTCATATCAGCACTCAACAAGGAAAAAACCTAGAGAAAAACACACAATGATTTGGTTCTCAACGCAGCGTCTCACGACATAGTTCAGGCTGCCCATGGACTTTCCTCCTGCTTCAGTCTCCTGGGTCTTGGGGTTACAGGTATCTGCCATACACCTACTGGCACTACGATTGAGAAGTAGAGGCTCCCCCGCCCCCATCCCCGTGGGGTGGGAAGACGTTGCTTATTTGCTTGTTTTCTTGCTCTTTTTGAGTTTTGGTGTTTATTTGTTGCTTTCAAAATACTAAGAGATCAAACCCAGGATTTCCGTATGTGAGTGACAGCGACAAGCCTAGCCCCTACAGATCTCTTGCCTAAGTTGTTTTTGTTTATGCATGTTTTTGTTTAGAGACAGGGTCTCAGGGAGCCCAGGCTAACTTCACACTGAGTGTGCAGCTGGGGATGACCTGAGACTGGCCATTCTTCTGCCTCCCCCCTCCCAAGTACAGGGACCATCCACTTAGGCTGTTACAAAGTTGCCCAAGCTGTTGTTTGCCCTGGCGGTGCTTTTAACCATCCCTCTTCCTTTCAAGTCGTAACTTCCATCAAACTTGAGCTATCTGTGCCATCCGTAGGGGAACCTTCACTTCCCCTCTGACTAAGCTGATCCTCCCCCCATTATTATTTGCTTTTACAACATCAGGCGCCCGTCTTCGTGTCACTTAGATGTAATTTGCAGCTAATCATGTGATGACTTCATTTATGACTGTTTCTTCCGCTGCTGCCCCAGCTGCAGAAATCCCGTTGTTTTGTTCATTCTCCTGTCTCCACCCCTGCCTCCCAGTGCCTTTTTGACTGATGCTGAAAGGAAGAACAAACAGTCTCCAGGAATACTTCCCACTCTCGAGCGGAATCAAGAACCAATGCCTATGTGAATTTATTCAGGTAGCTTTTTGGTTTGTTTAAGATTTATTTGTGTGTGTGTATATGTGTGTATGTGTGTGTGTGTGTGTGTGTGTGTGTGTGTGTGTGTGTGTATACTAGGGATTGATTGAAGGTGGGGGCCATTTACATGCTAAATTCTCTACTCTTATTGGCTGAGGATCAGCTGACCCCTGCAGAAGGCGTCCAGATTTTTATGTCCTGGAACAAAGAATGGAGCAGAGTCACATTATAGCAGAAACAGGGACAGTTTTGAAGGAAAAGGTGTACTTCCAGGGGTTCAGAGGCTCAGAACAAGAGATTTCATTAGCTCAACCTGAGGCAGTATAGAAAGACTGGAAATTTATGGGGACACAGAGAGAAAGAACCCCTCTGCTTAGGAGTCTGGTTGAACCCTATGGCAGCTGAGAAGAAAACTCCAACCGTGATTAGTCTGCTTGCCATTCGTGGTGGTGGACACCTCTGCCCCCAGCACTTGAAAGAGATAGAAAAGTGAGTCTCTGTGATTTCGGGGCAGCCTGGTCCTCACAGTGTGTCCCAGTACAGCCAGAGCTACATACTGAGACCCTGAGCCCAGTGGTGGTGGACACTCTTTCAATCCCTGCAAACTGATCTCTGGGGGGCGGGGGGGCAGCCTGGTCTATAAGAGTGAGTTCCATGACAGCCAGGGCTACACAGAGAAACCCTGTCTCAAACAAACAAACAAACAAACAAACAAACCAATACAGAACAAAACCAAACAAACCTGAACCAAGAGCAAAAACATAAACACAAGACCCTGTCTCAAAAAAACAGAACAATGCAGACAAAGAAATAAAGAACGCCGACAATGTCAAAATCAGAATTTGTAGCCTGAACGTTCTGTGGGAAAATGGGAGGTACAGATAGAGCCACCTGGGAGCTGGCGGGCTCTCTAGCTTGGCCTACATAGTGGAAAGAGGACAAAGAAGGCCTGCCTCAAAGAAGGCAAAAGGGGTTACTGATCTCAAAGTTGTCCCCTGACTTCACCATACATATGTCATAGCACACATACGCACACCCACACTCACACTCACACAAATGCATCCGTGCATACACATATCATAATACTGCTGTGTTTTATAAAAGGGAAGGAGCCAGGATATGCTTTATAGGGTGCGGTATGGAGCAGGTCTATGCCCCTGAGGTACCAGGCATATGAGGGATATGATATGGAACAGAGTTTATTTGGGACATGTGAAAGGGAGTTGAGAAGGGAGTAGAGACAGAGAAACACGGGGGCGAGGGGAGGGGGAGGCAGGTAGGAACACTTGGGGGGGTGAGGGGAAGAGGGAGGAAGAGAGTCAGAGAGAAAAAGAGAGTAAGCTCGAGGAGATGGCAATCAGCCTCTTTTATGGTAAGCCAGGCCTACCTGGCTGTTGCCAGGTAACTGCTGGGCAGAGCCTAGAAGGAATGCTAACACATGCAGATAAAATTAGATGTAAATTTTTTTAAATGTCCTTTTTTAAGATTAAAGAATGTATTCATATTTGTGTGAGTCTATGTGTACCCTATACATACGTGCCTCTTCAGAGGTTGGCAGAGACGATCAGATCCCTTGGAACTGGAGTTACAGGGGGTGTGATCCAAGTGTGGATGCTGGGAACAGAACCCAGGTCCTCTGGAAGAACAATAAGCCCTCTTGGTTTTGTTTGTTTGGATGGTTGGTTTTGGTTTTTCAAGACAAGGTTCCTCCCCGTAGGCTGGGCTATCCTGAAACTCACTCTGTAGACCAGGCTGGCCTCAAATTCACAGACATTCACCTGCCTCTACCTCCTGAGTGCTGGCATTAAAGGTGTTTGCCACCACCACCTGGCCAATAAAACACTCTTAACTCATGGGCCATGCCTCCAGCCCTAACATATCTCTCAATAAAAACTCTAGTCTTATTAGTGAGTTCCAGGCCAATGAGAAACCTGGTCTCAAATGTGGTGGGTGACATTCCTAAGGATGACATGAAGGTTGTCTACTGGCCTCCACCCACATGTGTACACATGTGTACGGGCACCTGTGCACACATAATCATAAGCACATGCGCAAAGGCAGACAACGTGCACATCTTTAGAAACCCACACTTACTCTTTGGAATGTACTTCCTTCTTTTCTTGAGCATCTTTCAATTTAAAAAATATTTTATTTTATGTGTATGGGATTTTTGCCTGCTTATGTATGTGTCTGTGTGCCTGATGTTTGAGGAGGTCAGAAGAGAACCTCGGATTCTCTGGAACTGGAGTTATAGATGGTTGAGACCCATCATGTGCTGTGCTGGGAATTGAACCTAAGTCCTGTGGAAGAATGGTCAGTGCTCTTAACTGCTGAGCCACCTCTCTAGCCCCGTGTGCTTTGATTTCTGAGAAAGGCTCTCACAATGGAAACTAGGCTGATGAGTGCTGAGGCTAAAGGCATGTATCCCCACACAAGCCTTTCTTTCGATTTCTAATAAACCCTGGCTTTGCTTTATACTGGCTTGTTTTGAAGTTCTTTTCAGAGTCAAAACCAAGGCTCTGATTTATGTAAGTGGAGGGTCCCTAAAGGATTGAAGGAACCCCTGTGGGCTGCTGTGTGGAGCTGTGCCTCTATCCCTGCCACAGCGGATGACACAGCTCTGCTGCTCAAAGGACCTGGACTTTGTATGCTATGTAGTGTGGGCTGTTCGCTTATTTGCATACAGCAGGCTTTCTCATACCTGCTCCGCTACACGCAAAGTCATGAAGAGAAAGTTATGTTAGGGGCTGGAGAGATGGCTCAGTGGTTAAGAGCACTGACTGCTCACCTAGAGGTCTTGAGTTCAATTCCCAGCAACCACATAGTGGCTCACAACCGTCGGTAATGGGATCCAATGCCAAATCAATCGATCAATCAATCAATCAATAAATGGATGAATAAGTAAATATTTAAAAAGGGAAAAGAAAACGAACGTTATGTTAGCATCTTAAATCAATACTCTGGAGTGCTCCTATTCTCTCTCTCTCTCTCTCTCTCTCTCTCTCTCTCTCTCTCTCTCTCTCTCTCTCTCTCTGGTCCACCTGCCTCTGTCTCCCAAAGGCTGGGATAAAAGTTGTGCACCATCACTGCCTGGCCATTTTTAGTTGTTGTTATTGTTCACAAGTTAAATTTTATGTCCTTTTAGAGGTCACTTTGCCCTATTCTCCTGCCTCACTACCAATGAGCTATGTCCCCAGCCATCTTTTGGTAACTTTGCAGAAACATTCTTCATTTTGAAAGTTTAGTCTGGATGGAATATCTCTTACCACCACTAGGGATTAAATCTACCACAGTTCTATGTGCAAAGCTTTGTCATTTTTGAGTGAAAAAGACATTTCTTTTTAAGATTTATTTTATTATATATAAGTACACTGTAGCTGTCTTCAGACACACCAGAAGAGGGCATCAGATCCCATTATAGATGGTTGTGAGCCACCATGTGGTTGCTGGGATTTGAACTCAGAACCTCTTGAAGAGCAGTCAGTGCTCTTAACCACTGAGTATCTCTCCAGTCCAAGAAAGACATTTTTAAAATGATTACGTGTGTGCATATGTGTATGTGTATGTGTGTATGTCTGTGAGTGTGTGTATGTGTGTGACTGTATGTGAGTATGTGTATATGTGTATGAGTGTGTGAGTATGTGTCTATGTGAGTATGTGTGTATGCAAATGTATGTGAGTGTGTATGTGAGTGTGTGTATGTGTAATGTGTGTATGTGTGTGAGTGTGTGTGAGTATACGTGTATGTGTGTGAGTGTGTGTGTGTTGTGTGTGTGTGTGTGTGTGTGTGTGTGTGTGTGTGTGTGTGTGTGTGTGTGTGTGTGTGTGAATGTGTGTGTGTGTGTGTGAGTGTGTGTATGTGTATATGTGTATATGCATATGTGTGTATGTGTGAATATGTGTGTGTGTGTATGTGTGTACGTGTGTGTGTATGAGGTGTGTGTGTATTATGTGTGTGTGTATGTGTATGTGTGTGTATATGTGTGAGTGTGTGTATGTGTGTGAGTATGTGTGTGAGAGTGTGTGTGTATATGTGTGAGTGTGTGTGTGTGAGTGTGTGTGTGTGTGTGTGTGTGTGTGTGTGTGCGGGTATGAGTGTGTGTATGTATGAATCAGGATAACCTGCAGGGATTGCTTTTCTCCTTTTGGGGTGTGGATGCTGGGATTGAACTCTGGTTGCCAGGCTTAGCATCAGGCACCTTTGTCTGCTGAGTCACCTGAACCTAGTTTGTTGTTGGTTGACTAGTTGGTATTTGTTTATTCGCTTGTTTGTCCATTAACACAGCTTTGAGACAGGATCTGGAAGATGGCAGTGTGGTCTCACACCTGTAATTCCAGTTCTCTTAGAGGTAGAATCAGGAAAGCCAGGAGTCCAACACCATGCTGGACTGTGTAGTGACTTCAAGACCAGCTTTGTATTCAGTTTTGTATTCTTTCCACTGGGAAAGAATACCTCAGCATGGAGACATGCCAAAGCTAATCCAGTCGGTCTGGCCATTCCCCTGGCCAAGGCATAGCTCAAGAAGGTAGACTCACTTAACACCGTGCCAGAAGATAGGAGGAATAACTCTCCCTTTCAAGGAGATAATGTACTTTTCCTTCCCAGAATCCCTGCTGTCTTAGCAATTGCATTAGAGCTGCCTTGCGGTTCTGCTAGACCCATCCGCCTTTCTGAGTTTTGATTCAGAAAGCGGAATGTTTCCCTTTCCCTCTTTTCTGTCTCTTTCAGATGTCAGCCAGGGCCTAGGGAAGTGTCCTCTGGTGTTGTGGGCCTTTTTACTCTTTCTCTGAATCTGTCTTTCTTGTCACGTGACCGCTTGTCCTCTTTGTGGCTGACCTCCACGCCAGTTCAACTCAAATGGCATGGCATTTTCTCCTTTCTACCTTTCATATCCTTTCTCTGAGTAGCTGCCAAGATGTCTACCTTGCCTGCCCTGTTGTTTGTCCTTTGAACTCTAAAAATAGGGTGTGCAAGTCTTCTTCTGAGTCTGGGATCTAATACTTTCATTAAGGAGACTCAAACTGCAAGTAGGGACTCGAGGGGAGATTTGCCCAAATTTCTTGCAACATCTGATGATCTCCTGCGTGTGCCTGTGTGCGTGTGTGTGTGTGTGTGTGTGTGTGTGTGTGTGTGTGTGTGTGTGTGTACTCATGAGGAGGTGAGAGTATAGCTTTCTGCTCAATTCTTCCATTGTATTGATTCTAGGCACAGAAATCAGTACCTGAGGCCTGGTAGCAAGTACTTTTATCAACTGAGCCACTCACTTCAAGGGCCCTATGGTGTAAATCTTGGTCACGTAAGAGGAACAACATTTATCTGCCCCTGTGCAGGGTGTTGGGAATGGAAGATTAGGAAAGTTACTTCATTTGTTTGTTCTGTCCCCGCCCTTTCAGATTGAGCAAGGCAGGGTTTTTGTTTTTGAGAGGGATCCTGTACCTGCAAGCTTCCTCATTCATTTGCATAAGAATTTTCAAACCTGCCACGTACTTCTGAGCTCCACTTAACTAATTATCAAATGCTTGTACAAAAATTCAAACTGCCTGTTGGAACAGGTTTGCAGTGCCAGCACTCCAGAGTCTGAGATTGCCACTGGTTCAAGGCAAACCTGAGCTATATGGTAAGACCCTGGTTCGAAAATAAAAATAAAATTCAAACTGCCTTATCCATTACTGCTTCCAATTCCTTTTATTTATTATCCTGGTTATTATTAATTTTGAATTGTAGTGTGCGGATCCAGCTCAGGGGCTTCTCCAGGCCAGGTGAGTACACCGAGACCAAGCTGGGGACCCTCTAAGACCTGGAGCCTTGTTGCAAGAGCGCTGGCTGCTCTTCCGGAGGACTCAGGGTTAATTTCCAGCAGTTCACACAAAGGCACATAAAATAAACAGAAATAACTTCAGACCCGAAATAAAACAAAACAAACAAAGCAAAATGAAAAGGGAGGAAGGAAGAAGAAAGCAAGCGAGCAAGAAAGAAAGAAAAAAAGAAAGAAAGTTAGTTGGCCCAGAAAGGATAAAGTTACCACAGCCAAGTTTGAAGATCTGAATTTTATCCTTAGGACCCACAGAGGAGAGGAGAGGATCAGTTCCCGTAAGGTGCAGCATGAATGTATTTTCTTCCCACAATAAATAGATAAATCACTGTAATACAAAATTAAAAACAAACAAGCACCAGTTTATGTAAATCACCTATGAGTCATTGGAACTCACGTGGCAAAGCACTTCTGGGTATCTGTCCTCCCACTTCATCAGCCCACTCCAGCGTGTGGGTGTGCCTTTCTTAGTAAACTGTCTCCATTTCTGTTCCGTTCTGTGTGTCCCTGGGCCAGTTTCTTTTTCTGGGACACTCGAACCTGGAAACCAGTGGGTTTCCACACTCAACCACACCTGTGACACTCTCTGGCTGGTTGGCTTTGTGTGTGTGCCTGACTTTTTAAAAATTTTCGGACAGAACTGTCTCTCCAAACTACTAAATCGCTTATGCTGGCCTTGAGCTTAGTCTTCCCAGACCCTGGACCCTCAATCTTCCTGCCTTACCCTTGAGTAGCTGGGATAACAGACCAGAGACACCAGGGATGACTTTGTTTTTAAAATAAAGATCTGAAGAACCAATCAGGGTGGCAACTGTCTGCATTCCAGGAATTGTGGAGATGAGAACAGAGACAGAGCACAGAAGCATGTCCGTGTGCGTGTACACGTGCCTGTGCATGTGCGTGTGCGTGTACGTGTGTGTGCGTGTACATGTACGTGCGTGCGTGTGTGTGTGTGTGTGTGTGTGCGTGTGTCTGATTTGTTGAGCTTTTCCTTTTTTGTATTTATTGCTTTATTTTTAAAGAAAATGGCTATAATGAAGTCCGTTTCCTTTTTCTTTTCTTTCCCTCTCTCTTTTCTTCTTTTCTCTCTCTCTCTTTCTTTCTCTCTCCTTCCTTCCTTCCTTCCTTCCTTTCTTCCTTTTTTGTTTTTTTTTTTTTTTTTTTTTTCCCCCCCGGGAGCTGAGGACCGAACCCAGGGCCTTGCGGTTGCTAGGCAAGCGCCCTACCACTGAGCTAAATCCCCAACCCCCCTTTCTTCCTTTTTTAAAGGTCATTTTTAAAGCAATTCTCTTTGAAGTTACAGCTTTGTTTTGAAAGGGCTTTGAGAGCTGTCTAGGGAGATGAACTGTACCCCAAGAATTTAGTTATCAGGGCAAGCTGCAGGTGGGCCACTAGTGCTGTGTGGTCATTTCTACCTCAGTCATTCTTTCTTAGCTCAACAAGCTTTTTTATATTGCTTATGTAGGCCTTAAACTCTTAAAAACTTCACCCCTCCCCCCCTCTGATGCTGGAGAATGAGACCTGATCTTCCTGGAAGCTAAACATTCTCTCTCCCTGAGCCACCCAGCAGTCCTTCCTTTCTTCTTAAGTGGTGAGTGCCCTGTGTAAATTGTTTATTTACTTGCATTATCTTCCTTAAATATAAAAGTAATTTAAATTGTAGCTTAGAGAGGCTAGTCAACAACAAACAGGGCAGAGCCTTTGTTGATAAATAGTTCACATTCCAGAAGGCAGAGAGTCACACTCAGACCTCTTCAGGATCAGGGCTCCTCTCTTTGATCCCACTCATTACTTATGCTGGCATGAAACTACTTGTAAAGTATCCGGTTTATGATCCCTTATATTCCTGTACAGAAGGACATCATTCTAGGTCCACACGTCTACAGGGCTGAGAATCACTATTTGTTTGCAGTGTGAAATGGCCTTCTCAGTTTGCAAGGCTGGTTTCTCAGCCTACTTCCTGCCCTTGGAGCTACCCTTGAGGCCACACGGTCACGCACACTAGCCATCTGTCTCCCTGCTTCTGCTTTTCTTTCTTCAATGACAGTCATTCCCTCAGTAAATTACAGTCCTCCGTATGGTTTTTGTTGTTGAGACATAATCTTAAGTAGCCCAGGCTGGCTACTTAACAAACCCATTATGTCTCCGAGCCTGGCCTTACTTCTGACCCTCCTTCCTCCAGCTCCAAAGTGCCAGGATGACTGTTATGTGCTACCACTTATAGAATATTAATGCTTTCTCATGCATATATGTGTATATCCAAACTAAACACGTTATAGATATATCACATAAGTTGTCATGATAAAAACTTCAAGTTACATTAAAATGGATAAACATAAAAATTAAATTATACCCAAGCATGATAACTCATACCTGTAATCCCAGGCCTCAGGAGGATTTTCACCAGTTCTAGGCCAGCCTGGGCTACATAGAAAGTCCAACTGAGATCTTTACTCAAACAAACAAACAAACAAACAAACAAACAAAAAGGTCGAAACATTTCTACCATTAAATAAGAAGCAATTTGCAATCAATAAAGTCTGGAAGAGGGACAACCAGTTTTCTCCAGTGAAGTGTGACAGCATTGTATAAACCACACTCCAGGGTAGGCTTCAGGCTCAAGAATAGCCAACCTACATATAAAATCGACTCCATGTTATTTGTGTGTATAAGTGTGTGTGTGTGTGTGTGTGTGTGTGTGTGTGTTGAGAGTGAGAGAGAAAGAACACGAAGTTGGTTGAGCAGGAAGTTGGGAGGGAATCTGGGAGGATTTGGGGGAATGGAAAGAATACAATCAAAATATATTGTATAAAAATTAGAATTAAAAAGGAAGTAATTAAAACAAAACAAGCAACAGAAAAAATTGATTTAGGATGAAGATGGTGATCAATATCTGTAATCCCCTCACTTGGGAAGCTGAGAAAGTTGGATTGCAGTGAGTTCAAGGCCAGCTGGAATCGCTTAAAAAAAAACAAAAAACCTCACACTGTATTAAAAGTTCAATAAACATGAATAATAAGAAAACCAACCAACAAACCATGGGTTAGGCTCTCAGGATGGCACAGCAATAACCAGCACCCTATAAGGCACAGGGATCAACCCCAGCACATTCTCCTCACCCTTAGGGGGCCAGGTCAGCATTTATACACTTATAAGCAATGATGCCCGGATTCTTGAAATGATGCTTTCCTTGTCTGAGCCAAGAAGAGATGGGGATGGTGAAGCTTTCTGCTTCACCTTCTCTCTCTGAAGTCCCACCCTCCCTTATCTGTAGGTTTCCCACTGCGGTTTGTCTGTCTCTGCACAAGTGGCTGCTGCCTGTTCTTCCCCTCCCCCTCCCTCTGTGCTCTTTTTCTGTCCCCTTCCTCCCAAGGTTCGTGGCACTAACAGGGGAGGCTGGATCTTCTCCTGGTCCTTGAAGGGAGGAGAGAGAGGCAGCAGGCCAGCGTTGTGGTTAGTACAGGATCAGGTTTCCTTAGCTTTCTCTGATATGTCAGTTCACCCTCTAGCTTTCTCCTCAATTCCGGGACAGTAATTAATTTATGCCATGTGGAATTCTTGCCACTTTTCCAAAAATGAGTTAAGGAGAATCGTAATGCACACCTGTAATCCTACAACTTTGGATCTTCAAGGTTGTCAAAATTAATAGAGTAAGACGTCTAAACAGACTAGTGGACTGGACTCCCAAACATGGCCGTCTTCTGAGTCTCCCTGTTTGGTTGCCTCTGTGAGCAGTCTTACACTCAACGTTGACGTTAGACTTTTGTCCGGTTGAGGAAATCATCGCCAAGTTTGTGTTTAAAAAAAAAAAAAAACCCAGAAAACCAGAAATTTAGTTCCTCATAATTCTAGACTCCAAAAGTGATGTCAAGATGTCTGTAAGGCTGGTTCCTTTTAAGGAACGTGATTGTTTTATTTTCTTCTCCTAGCTCCCGTGGCTGCTAGTAAGTTCAGTGTCCTTAGGTGGTAAAAGATGTATTGTTCCTAAATCAACATTCTTCACATTACCCTCTTATGTTTGTCAAATCAATCTTCTCTCTTTTTATTTTTGTCTGTGTCTATCTGTCTGTCTGTCTATCTATCTGTCTATTCAGGGTCTTAGTCTCACTATATAGCCCTCATTAACTTGGAACTCACTATGTAGACCAGACTGGCCTGGAACTCACTATGTAGACCAGGCTGGCCTGGAACTCACTATGTAGACCAGACTGGCCTGGAACTCACTATGTAGACCAGACTGGCCTCTAACTTTGCTCCTTTTCTTTCTTTCTTCCTTCCTTTCTTTCTTTCTTTCTTTCTTTCTTTCTTTCTTTCTTTCTTTCTTTTTTTTTTTTCAGAGCTGGGGACCGAACCCAGGGCCTTGCGCTTGCTAGGCAAGCACTCTGCCACTGAGCCAAATCCCCAACCCCTTATTTTTTTTTTTTTCTTTTGACAGGATTTCACAATTTAACCTAGATTTAGGCTTCTTGAGTTCTGGCATTACAGGTTTCTCACTTATTTATTTACTTATTTATTTATTTATTTATTTATTTTAGTTTTGTTTGTTTGTTTTTTGAGACAGGGTTTCTCTGTGCAACAGCCCTGGTTGTAGACCAGGCTGGCCTCGAACTCTCAGAGATCTGGTTGCTTCTGCTTCCCAACTACTGGGATTAAAGATGTGTGCCACTAGGCCTGACCTTGCCTTTTCTTTTATAAGGACACTTATCTTTGGGACTAGGTCCATGCTAGAGGAAGGATGACCTCATTTCAAAGCCCTTAACTTGGTTGGACCTGCAAGCATCTCCTGCTTAGGTGTCTCTTTCATTGCTATGTTGGGGTGGGGGGGTGGGTGCCTGAACCTAGCTTCTTGGGTTGACAGGCATTTATTTAATCCTTCCCTCTAAAACAACACAAGATTTTATTGTATTGGAATTTCTGAACACCAGAAAATCTAATTATCTACTCAAATTATTACCCTCTAACCAAACAGCCCACTGTTCTATTTGCAGCCTTTCAAGCTATTGCATTTCATTCCAGCCTGGAAGCTTTTAAAACACCCGGGAATACAAATCAAAGCATGAAGGTATAATTAAATCATTCATATACATCCAAAATGTACTCATCCTTCATAGGTTACTGCTGACAAGTGGATGAGGGTCCTAGGACCAAAACAACAACGCAAAGAGGAATACGTCACAGAAGTCTTATCACACTGATTATTCAGAATTTACTGCTGTACAGTCTAATCTCCCAGATCAGCTTCTCCAAGTACTTCATAGCAATACTATCAGCAAAGAACATTGTAAAGATTAGGCCTAAATCCATTCTTTGTCATAATATATTCCTTGTCTAGCATTTCCATCCCCACTACACACAGAAACGTCACAGGTATTTGATTAGCAAGCTTTTTTTTTACTCACTCTGTCTCTGTCTCTCTGTTTCTCTCCGTGTCTCTTATTCTGTATCTGTCTCTGTCTCTCTTTCTCCAAGGTTTCTCTGTGTAGTCCTAGCTCTCCTGGAACTCACTCTGTAGACCAGGCTGGCCTCGACTCACAGTTCTGCCTGCCTGGCTTGCATCACTGTACTAGGTGTTTTCATAACCCTTTTCTGCTTTGTCAGAAAGCCATCGCTCATCTAGCGCAAGATACTTTCGCTTCTGTCCTGGACATGAGACTGACCTTGTGGTGGAGGGGAAGGAAGCTTGGTACAAGGGTTGAGGGTCAACTTGTGAAGTCCTTTACTGACTTTTCTGGCTGTGAGCTCGCTAAATATTCAGGGAAATTCTATTCACTGGACAACTGAAAAGACCGGGGCTTCACAGTTGGGTTAAACATTTGGTGTCCCACTGGCAATGGGCTGAAGCCTCAAAAGCCAGCTCCACATAAAACCCTAAGCAAAATAGGTTAGCCTCTGTTTTTTTTTTTTTTTTTTTTTTGAGACAGAGTCCCTGCTATCCAGGCTTGCTTAGTCTGCAACTCAGTTACCTAGCTGGCTTGGCAATGCACCTGACCTGCCTTAGGGTCCTGAACGCTGAGCTTTACAGGTATTACCCACCGCGCTTTATTTATTTATTTTTTAATCACTGAGCTACATTCCCAGAATCAAACTATTGTTTTGCCACCTTGTCTCATTTTCGTTCTACTTGTAGATTCTATCTCAGACTGCTCAAGTATTTGCTTGAATTGTTAAGAGTGGCATTAGGTTACAGTAGGTTTATTATACGTAAACAAAAAGACTACAAGTATCCCACGCAGGATCTCTTAGCCTATGTGAGTGCCCTACCGCTGAGCTCTATCCTCAGGGTCCAAGGTTTGGCTGACAGTAGGTGAAATTCAAGCGTCTCACTAAAGGAAGAGCCAGGAAATTTCCCGACAGCAGGGAGACAGAGGCGAGAAAAAAAGCGCTGGGCTAAGGCTAAGGTTTGGCAGCCAAACGTCAGCTGCGGTGGTGCAGAGACGAACACAGAAGTGTTTCAAAGGCTGGACTCTTTAAATCTAAATGATCGTTCACATCGCAGGGAATGGAAGGCCAGCTGGGCTGTGGGAACAAAGGGGTGTCTGCGGAGAAGCGGAACCCGGAGGTGCAGGTTTTCCCGAAGGCGGCGAGCTGGGGGCTGCAGACACCGCAGTGCTCCACGAGCCAACCCAAGCGCGCCGGCAGCGCAGTGGGAACGCGGCACAGTCAGCCGCACAGGGCGAGGCTGGTGGCACCTCCTTTCGAGGGGCGGGGCCAGGCCGAGCCTTGCGCGGTGAGTGGGCGGGGCTGCCTGGAGGCGGGCGTCGGGGGATTGGCCCTAGAGGGTGGGCGGGGCCGGGCAGCGGGGAGGAGAGCCCGGGAGGCTCGCGCGCGCACTCGCGCAGGCGCGGGCACGGCGGTGGCGCGCGCGTGCTCCGTCGGGCGGTGCAGCGGCGGCGACGGAGCCGGCCATGGTCGTGGGCGGTGGGCGGGTGTCGCGCTGAGCCCCGAAGGCAGCAGGAGGCTGGGAGTCAGGCATGCGGGTGCCGGAGCCGGGCGGGCACGGCTGCGGGAGCTGCTGACGGCGCTGCGGGATCGGGAGCCGGTGGCGGCGCGCGGGGCAGGTGAGCGCGGGAGGCGGCGCGGGCTGCGGCGCTGGCGGCTCGGCGGGCGCTTCCTGCCGGGCTCGGCCGCGGGCGCGCGGGCTCCGAGGTACGCGGCGCCAGGCCTCGGGCGGCGGACACCGAGCAGCGGAGGGCGCCCAGTGGGCGACCACAGAGGTCGCGAGTGCGGAACGGCCCAGCTAGTGTCGGTGCGGACGCCGGGCGGCTGCAGACCCTCAGGTGCCTCGGCTCAGCGTTCGCGGCGCAATTCCAGGCTCTCCGGTTTCGGACGGGTCAGAGTCCCGGTGCCGCCGCTAACGCGACCCGCGCGGCCTTGGCTGAAATACCCTGAAGCGGGAACTGTGAATACTCACCTCCCGAGGTTGCGGGAGACTGAGCTAACCTCGCTGTAAGTGCTTGGTGGACCGGAGCTCTTGAGAGCAGCCCGCTGCAGCATCCTTGCTGGCTCTGGCTTGTTCTTTCGTGGAGGTTGGCATTGGGGGCAAATTTATTTCCGAACCGCTCTAGTGTTGCAATAAGCTCAACTCGAGTTGCTTAATGAAGGATCCTGTTATCTTACAGCGGCCAGAGTAGGATTCTGTAGTCTGTCTGTAGAATTCTGTAGTTTGTCTCCTGCAAAGGCTGACTTGGAAACCTGTCTTGGGTACCGAGTGAATTAGTGCTACGAATCCCATCAGAATCACAGTTTACACAACGTTGAAGATGGTGGGACCTGTTACCTGGCTTGCTTTGGTATTTAACCCATCTGAAGCGACACTTAAATTGTCACTTGTTACAGAGTATAAACACAGGAAGAGTATGGAAACATACTCCTTTTTTTCTGCATTGCTACATCCGAAGGGAGTGACAAGTGCTTTTGTAAACATCTTTGTGGGCAGTGTTACTTACTGTCTGGTGAAGTCATCATAATTAAATTAGATGAGTATTTATTCTGAAGTGCTGAATGGATGGTTGGGAATGTGATTCGTAATGAAATCTCCAAGGAGTCTGAGTTTCCAGGAGTTCATTATCACTTGCGTATTTTGGTACTATTGTAAGGTTTTCTGTTCTGTTTTGGATCTTTTGAGACAGAATTTTGCGGTGTTAGCCTTCAGTGTTCTGGAACTCACTCTACAGACTAGGTTGGCTTTGATTCATGCTTCTTTCTCCCTTGTCCTTGGATTACAGAACTCAACAACTGTAAAGTGCTTGCTATGCAAACAAGAGCACATCCAGAATAGATAGGGTGGCATCCACTTGTTTGTGTCCCATTGCTGGGGAGGGGACACACAAGCGGATCCCAGGGGTTTGCTGGTGGACCTGCTAGCTTAGCAGAATTGTGGCACCCTAGGCCAATGAGAGATCCTACCTCAAAAAAAATAAGATGTGTGAGATGTGTGGCATTTGAGGAAGGACACCTGAGGTTGGCTTCTAGCTGGGGGAAACACACACACACACACACACACACACACACACGGATTTTTTTTTTTTTTAAAAGAAAACAGAAAGCAGAACTGTGTAGAAAGTCTATAATGTGTCAAAGACCAGAGTGGCTTGGATTAGGCTATTGCCCAAGTTTCAGAAGGCAAAAATCTGAAACTGTAAAGTTGAAATTGTATTCACTAAAGCTGACAGGATTTAAGAAGCATCTTTAGTTTACCCATGTGATTCACACATTGACTAGGGCGTTCGACCCTCGGGGTGTTCTTACAAAGTGGAAAAATCAGGTTGGTTGTCTTGTGGTGCGAAAGATCATTGGCCTAACAACAAGTCAGATTTTGATTTATTTTAATTTTTTTTTGAATCCAGAGCTTTTTATATTAGGAAAATGCTTTACTTCAGAGCTTGTGTGTCCCCAGCCACGTTGTATACTAAAACCAAAACCCAAAACAAACCGGAAACAGAGTATTGCTCTGTCCTCAGGCTGGCCTGTGACTACTGTGTAGCTCAGGCTTCTTGTATCTCTGCGGGATCCCGCGACTCACCTGTCAGCCACGCCTGGTTTTATGCTGAGCTGGAGATCAAACTTCCTGCGTGCTAGTTAAGAACCTTAGTACCAGCTGGGCCACGTCCTGTCTCCGCCTGGGCTTCCCTTCCCTCTGTGTGTGAATGCAGAGGATTGAACCCAGGTCTTCGCACTGGGTGAGATGCCCATGGCTCATATCCCCAACCCCGTTTTCCTGCTTTGGTTTTTATTTTTTGGCAGGCGGATCGATCCCTGATCAACTTGTTTTGTGAATGTAAGCAAATTACACAGAAAGCAAACGTGAATCCTGATGACTTTTTTTCTTATCCCCTCCCAAGACAGGGTTTCTCTGTGTAGCCTTGGCTGTCTTGAAACCCACCCTGTGGACCAAGGTGGCCTCTGCCTCCATAGTGGCTGTGCCACCACGGCCCAGTTATCTGCCTTGTAGGTTGTTGCCCCTGCTACCCACTATGAAAAGGCCGAGCATCAGAAGTGACATCTTGGTTTGGCTCCAGACTTTGGCCTAAGTCAGAGTCGAAAGAGCTGGGATTTTACCCAGTCTTTCTGAACCTCAGAATTTTAAATGATAGACATTAGATAAATATGTGGCAGATAGGAAGAGGTGGTTTCGGTGAAGCCGCTGTAACGAGAGTCACAGGGGACTTCCTAGGCCTTAGAGTTTTCAGGTTTTCTTCCCTCTTTGTTTCAGCCTCAACACCTCGTGTTGAAAACATCCCAAATCCCCGAGGGCCTCCTGGCTGTTCTTCTTCATTTCTTTACCTGTGCTCATCCTGAGTGATGTCATTTTCTTCCCTCTTTAAATATTATCACATGTCGTTGACTCAGATTTTTATCACCAGCCCTGAGCATTAAACTTCAGCTACATCTAGAACTATACATTTTTCTTTTAACTTTTTTTTGGGGGCGGATCTGGATTGGATGGAGGTTTTGTGGTTCTGGAGGTGGAATCTAGTTCCATGTTCTTGCCAGGCAAGTGTTCCAACGTTGAACTACCCTTCTGGCCCCTGGCCCTGTTTCTAGGCATCCTTTTTCCTTTTTTTTTTTTTTTTTTTAAAGTTTATTTTACGGCTGTGAGTGTTTTGCCCACATGTATGTTTGTGAATCCTGTGACTGTCAGATTGTCAGTGGAAGCCAGAAAAGGGCATTGGGTCTTCTGGATCTGGAAATTGCGGATGGTAAACTTTAGAAGTAAATTTGAAAGGTTTAAAGAGCTGGTTATGTGTAGAGTAGAGGGAACAGTGAATGAAGAGATGGTTTATGAATGCATACCTGTAATCCTAACTCTTGGAGGGCTGAGTCAGGAGAATCATCAAGAGCCGACATGGGTCGTACATGAGTTTTAGGCTAGCATGACCACAGATGGAGAGAGACACTACCTTAAAAAACCGGACCCAGGTTCTCTGTAAGACCAGTGGGTGCTCTTAGCAAACAACCATCCCTTTAGTCCCATTTGTAGGCATTTTAAATGTAATATGGTCAGGATTGGGCATTAACTTAGTGGAGAGAGCACTTGTCTAGCAAGCTTTCAGAATGAATGTAGTTTTATACCGTGTGTGTGTGTGTGTGTGTGTGTGTGTGTGTGTGTGTGTGTGTGTGTGTGTGTGTGTGTGTAAAATATTAAATAGAGAACTAACTCTATTCCCTAACCTATTTTTTACTTGCTCTGAGACAGGGCCTACTGGAGACCAAGTTGGCTTCAAACTTCTGATCCCTCTGTGTCACAAGTGCTGGAATTACAGGCCTGTACTTCTCTGCCCAGCAACCTGTTCATTTTATGAGTCTTCCTCACCCCATTCTATCCTTGAGTGAAAACTCCGTTGGCCATACAGTTTGTTTTGGTTTTTGCTATGGAACCCAGGCTGGCCTTGAACTCTTGGTGATTTTCCTGCCTTGGTCTTTCAAGGGTTGTAATTACAGGAGTGCATCTATCTGTAAATCCCCTCTTTGCCCCACTGTCCCTTCTACCTACACACCCAGCTCTTTAAGCCTTTCAAATTCACTTCTAAAATATATCAGGATTGAATTTTCTTCACATACCCGCTTGCTAGCATCTCTGTTCCTCCTTGGTTGTAATTTCTCATCTCTCTTCTCCTTCTCTCCTGCCCTCTTCAGCCCTTCCCTCCCTTGTCTTCTATCATATCTTTCTGCATCAGGCTCTGGCTGTATGTCCTTGCCTACACTTCCCATGTGTTGGGATTGCAGGTGCACTACCACAGCAATCAGCAATTCGTACCATTCTGCTGTGCCCATGACTCCTCGTTAGCAGAAGAAAATCCAAACCTTATTCTCATATCCTCTAATCGCTTTGCCTCCTCTGTTGTCTGTGTCCCTTTCTTTGGAGACAGGGTTTCACTGTGTAGCTCTGGTTGGCCTGGACTTGCTATGTAGACCAGGCTGTCAAACTCACAGAGATCTATCTCTCTCTGCCAATGGTATGCTAGGATCAAAGGTGCGAGAACCTTTCACTATATGTACATATGTGTGTTTGCGAGAGAGAATGTATGTGTGTGGGGTGTGTGCACAAGAGTATCTGTGGCAGTAGTATATATAATCTTCTCAATCATTTGTTTCAGTTACCACACATTACTCTGTTTGGGGGAAAATGCCTATCATCTGGTTCCTACTGACTGCTTTCTCGAGAGCATAATCATGTTGTATAAAGAGACAAATCATTCAGAGTTCTCCCTGGATCTTCCTGAAATGTCAATCCTGGAAATTGTACAGCAGGTTGGTTAACAAAGAAGGATCATAGAAAAATCAGAAGTGGCCCATGCCTGTAATTCCAGCACCCAAGAGGCTGAAGCAGGATTGCCATGGGTCAAAGGCTAGGCAGTGGTACCAGGTTTCTGTGACCCTGTCTCAGAAAAGGGAAAGCAGAATTTGAAGTATGCCAGTCTATTGTCAAAGTAGAAATACAGGGGAAGATGTTGAAATGTAAAGTTTTAGAAGCAAAATAGTGAACAGACATGGAGTGCAAGGGGGGAAAGGCAGTGACGCTCGGCTCCCTTCTCTTCCCTTCTTGTATTCCCTGGTTTGCTTTGGCTGGTTTTCTTTTTTTTTTTTTTTTTTTCTTTTTTTTTTTTTTTTCGAGCTGGGGACCCGAACCAGGGTCTTGCGCCCGCTAGGCAAGCGCTCTACCGCTGAGCTAAATCCCCAACCCCTTGGCTGGTTTTCTAAGGAGAGCTTGTGTTCCTGGAACGTCTAGAATGTCCCTGTACACCTGTGAGAGGCATCTTTCCAGTGGGAGGGGTCTTCTGTTTTATTGCAATTAAGGTCTGCCTTCCTGTAGTCCTACTTACTCTTGGCTTCACTCTGGCCTTTTGGAATGGTTCTAGCTAGTGGATTTGTTTTTACACATATTCCATGATTGTTTCTAGGGTAAATAATTGACTCAAAAGGTTGTAGTCAGTTGGGGAAAGTCAAGGATTAGATTAGATGCACAGTTGGGATTAAATGGTCTACCTGTGCAGCCCTGGCTGTCCTGGAGCTTGGTATGTAGACAGACCAGGCTGGCCTCAAACTCAGAATAGGGAGACCTGCCTATCTCTGCCTCAAAAGTGCGGGGATAAAAGGTTGTGTACTGCCACTCTTAGGTGATGAAGGAGACTTTAAATTTAAAGGTGTTTCTTGTTACTTTGAATTGCTTTGAGATAGATCTCAATGTGTATCCAAGGCTGGCCTGGAACTTATACCTTGTGCCTCAGTCTCTGGGATATGCTGACATAGGCTTTTGGCATCCTGCCTGGCCGTCTTTTTTAATGCATTCCTTATTGTGTATATGTGTGTCTCGGGGTGAGAAGAGGATGCCACACAGAGCACCTGTGTGGAGGGCGGGGCAACTTTCTGGAGTCTGTGCTTTACTTCTGCTGTGTGGGCTTTGAGGGCCGAACTCAGGCTGTCAGGTTTGTCAGGTGGTATCCTTACCTGTTGAGCCATATCCTTGCACCCCCTTCTCCCATGTATGAATAAATAGAATCCCTGTGCATTTATTGTTAGGATGCCCGATAGTGTGGAGATTGTGTTCTGAACTCAGCCTTCTCCCCCCGCCCCCCCTCTTTTTTTTTGAGACAGGGTCTCTTATCTCTGGCTATTATGAAGGTCAGCCTAGCCTTGAACCCACAGAGATTCTCCTGCCTCTGTGTCTTGTGCTGGGATTAAAAACAAGTACCAGCCTGACTTACTCCTAGTAGTTGAGAGGCAAGAGGCAGATGGATCAGTCTCTCAGTCTCTGTGTTGGAGACCAGCTTGGTCTACAGAGTTCTAGGTCGGCCAGGACTACATAGAGAAACCCTGTGTTGAAAAACCAAACCAAACAAGAAACCATAAAGACATGCCCTACTATGCCTGACTCAGCTTTTCTTCCTCCGCCTCCTCTTTTTTAGGATTTATTTATTTGATAATGTGTATGGGTGCTCCTTTTGCATGTACACCTGCATGCCAGCTGCATGCCGGAAGACAGCATCAGAGCCACCACACTGTTGCTGGGAGTTGGACTCAGGACCTCTGGAAGAACCGCCAGTGCTCTTAACTGATGAGCCATCTCTCCAACCCAGCTTTTCTTCTTGATCTCTCTCTTGCTTTGCGTGTGCATTCTGGGTAGCTTGTTCATTTTATTCTAGCACTTTTTTAGGTAGTCGGTTTTCTGGTAACTGAGGGATGGGATAGTATTCTGCCTTTAGTGCTTTGCAAATGTAGCTCTTTCTTGATTCCCACCCAATATGCTTAATTTCGTGTTCTCTTGCTTCCTCAGAAAATATGTAAATCCTTGATTTGTTTTTCTGGGGACAGGGGGAGAGTAGGGCAGGGTCTCCATCTCTAGTCAAGACTAGCCTGGAACTCATAGCTGTACAATGTTAGGATTATATAAATCAGTATGTGGCCTATAAAATAGCTCTTATAATACTGAACAGATAACCTGAGGTTTGGGTCCTTAACTGGGAATAATCTCCTGCTGAGATCTAACAGTCCTTTTTTATGGTGTCATTATGATCCAGGTGTTCAGTTTCCAATCGCCCTGTGGCTTGGTTCTTCTAGTGCTGAGGCCACAGGGAGACCACAGGCAAGTGATGGTTTGCCTTACACAGGAACGTGACCCAGATTATCCATGCCTGAATTGAGGATTAAGTAGATTAAAAGAAATTGGGTAGCAGTCCAGAAGCTTTATTTTAAACTACAGTCTATCCACATTCCTGACCGTAGTTTGTCCCCGGGCAGTTCTAGTAACTAAGAATATTTTCTAACTGTATTAATATTCACAAACTGTACTCTTCCTGTTGCCTGAAGGAATGGCAGTTGTGAAGTGGGGAAAAGGTGGAAGGCATTCGAGTAGTTGGATGACCAACCTGCATTGCCCAAATAATTCGGTGCTGACTGTGGTCAGCCACAGTGATCCTTAGACCGAGGACCAGAATTCCACGAATTCCTTACCTGCTGAGCCACCTAAAGGCATTTTCAGTGGCTGTCAACAAGGGGCCAAACTCTCATTTGAACACACTTTTATATTACTAGTTTAAACAACTGGGATTTTCAGATCTGAACAACTGACATTGAAGATGATCAGAATTATATACACAATCAGGGTTGGAGTTTGCTTCACTTAAAATAATCTATGGCAGTTTTCATAGAAATTAAGTACCCTGGAGGCCTGCCTGCCTGCCTGCCTGCCTGCCTGCCTGCCTGCCTGCCTGCCTGCCTGCCTGCCTGCCAAAGTGTGAGGTACTCCCACGCCCCAGGCAAGGCCTCACTCTGGAGCTCAGGTTGGCCTGATTGGTGATCCTCCTGCCTTAGTCTCTGGTTGAGAGAAGTTGTTTTTAAGGCCGGGTCACCACTGTCTCACAGATTTCCATCAATGAGTTGACAGCATTTAAAGTTACTGGTTTTGCAGTGTTGGGAATGGCATCCAGGGCTCTCTGTGTCCTGGGCAAGCCCTCTAACAGTAAGCCACACCCTCACTTCCATGTTATTCTCATTTGTCTTTGAAGCAGGGCCTTATGGTTTAGCTAAGGTTATCCCCAGAGTCAGGCTGACTCCTCCCCTGCCTGGGTACCCCCACACCCAGTCCATTATTAACTCATGCTGTATGACTTCACTTTTTTTTTTTAAATTTATTTATTTATTTTCATATGAGTACACTATAGTCATCCACAGACACACCAGAAGAGGGCATCGGATCCCATTACAGATGGTTGTGAGCCACCATGTGGTTGCTGGGAATTGAACTCAGGACCTCTGGAAGAGCAGTCAATGCTCTTAACCACTGAGCCATCTCTCCAGCCCATGACTTCACTTTTATTCTAGTATTTTTATTTTGTGTTATTGAGTGTGAACCCAAGGCCTCATGCACACTGACCACTAGTTACACCTCAGCCTTCTCTCTGTCCATGTCGTGTCCTGATGAGGAACTTGTGAGTGGAAGGGTCTCATGCTGCCTCTGTGATGAGTCAGTAATCAGACGACTTATCACTTGTGTTTGGGGCAGAGTGAGGTGGTGGTGTGGTAGGGGTGGTGCTTGGAGGCAGTCTTGCTATGTAGACCTGCAGACCTGGCTACCACTCTGTGTGGCCCAGGCTGGCAGAACCTTCAGCATTTTCCCTCTTTTAATCTCTGTAGTCCTGGGATTGCAGCAGCACTTGCCTAGTGTGAGTACCAGGAACTGAACCCAGGACCTCCTGAGTGCTAGGCAAGCAACCTATCTAGCAAGTCACTGGCTGTATTTGTTTTAGTTTTAGAGACAACATCTCAAGTGGTTTAGGCAGGCCTCTAACTGCTGCTGAGCCTACCCTCAAGCCCTTGATCGTCCTGCCCCTACCTCCCTTGGCTGGCATTACCGATACTGATGGTATGCCTAGCACCAGCTTTCTCTTCCAACCTTTGCCTCTCAAAGCTGTGTCTGTTTGTATAGCAAATTAGAAACACTCCCGAGTGTCTCCTACTGTATGTGGGACTAGGAGACCAACAAGAACAAATGTTTATTGGATACTTACATGTCAGGCTGTGCTAAGTGCTTTCTGTAATTTTTGTAACAACTCTCTAATGAAGGTACTAATGACATCACCACCGAGGAAACTGGAATTGCAGGAAGTTAATGTCAAATGGGGCAATGTTTTTGAGTAGTAGAGTCAGATGTAAGAGAAAAATATTGTTTTATGTGTATGGCTTTTATGGCATTTATTTTATTTCATTTGTGCTGGTGTTTTGCCTGCATGTATGTCTGTGTAGGATCCCCTGAAATTGGAGTTCTATTGAGACAGTTGTGAGCTGCCTTGTGGGATTGGGACTTGAACCTGGGCCCTCCAGTAGAGAAGCCAGTGCTCTTAACCACATGTCTGTCTGTGGATCACTTGTGTGCCTGATAACCAAGGAAGCTAGAAGAGGGCATTGGATTCCCTGGGATTGGAGTTACAGACAGTTATGAGCTGCCATGCCATGTGGGTGCTGGGAATCAAACTCAGGTTCTCCAGAAAGGCAGTGTCTGAACTGCTGAGCTATCTCTCCAGTTCTGAAAGTCAAACTTAAAGTACTTTTTAAAGATGTATTTATTTATTTATTATATTTAAGTACACTGTAGCTGTCTTCAGACACACCAGAAGAGGGCATCAGGTCATTACAGATGGTTATGAGACACCATGTCATTGCTGGGATTTGAACTCAGAACCTCTGGAAGAACATTCAGTGCTCTTAACCACTGGGCCATCTCTCCGCCCAGAAGTATTTATTTAAGTGTATGAGTGTTTTGCCTGTACCTGTGTCTGTATCACATGTGTGCCCATTGTCCATGGAGGCCAGAAGAGGGTTCTGGTGTTACAGGTGGTTGGGAGCTGCCATGTGGGTGTTGGGATTGATCCTGGGTTCTCTGGAAGAAGAGTTAGTGCTCTCAACCACTGAGCCATCTCTCCAGCCTCGAGAGTCAGGTAGGGCTGTCTGATTTCTGCTCTCCTGCCCCAAGTACATACTGCTGGGTATGTAGTCCAGGCTGATCATCATCATCATCATCATCATCACCACCATCACCACCACCACCACCACCACCACCACCACCACCACCACCACCACCACCACCACCACCACCACCACCACCACCACCACCACCGCTGAGCTTGTTTTGAACTTAGGGCTTCATTCATGTTTGGCAAACACTCTATCCGCTGAGTTACAGCCTCGGGCCTTAAATTTGATTTGTTTCCTGTTTTGAAAGTCGATGTCTCACCGAAGCCTAGGCTGCCTTGGAACCTGGGGTAATCCTTTATCCTTAGTCTCCTAAATGGTGGAATTTCATGTGTAAGTCACATACCCAGCTTCTTGTTTGTTAGCCCTGGCTGTCCTGGAACTTTCTACCTAGGCCAGGCGGTTTCAGATTCTCAGACCTGCCTGGGGCGTGCACCACCACACCCTGACCATTTACTTTTTTGTGGTATTTTCCTGGTAACCATTGTAGCAGTTCTATACTTCTTGGTCTGTTTTCAAGTGTAATTTATTTCAGAATACTTCTGAGCAGATCATTCAGACTCAGGGTTTTGTTCATGCTAGATAAGTGCTCAGACACTGAGCTATTCTCTGCACCCCCCCCCCCCTTTAAAAAAACAGTAGCAAGGAAGTTTAATGATCCAGGTGTGGTAGCTTATACCTGCAGTTCCAGCTATGGCTTACTAATGAGTTCCAGGCCAGCCAAAGCTACATACACAGGGAGACCCTGCCAATACCACCCTCTGCAAATAAAAACTTCCTGAATGTATCATGTTAGTATAGTTAAATATGTATGCAGATCAATGAAAGGGTTTTGGATCAGAAGGCCTTGAGTAGTTGTTGTTTGTTTGTTTTGTTTTGTTGTTTTTGCCTGGCTAGGCTGCCAGTTGTGGATGATTTAGACATTCCTGAGCTAAATCTTAAAGTTCCGGCATAGAGGGAGGAAACAGATTTGTTGTTGAGTAGATGAACCAATGAAATACAATAGACAGGCCCTGAAATGTAATTGATAAATCATTTACTTTAAAAGACGAATAGAACACTGGGTGATGCTGGTGCTAGCATCCAATCCAGCTTTTAATCCAAGGACTCAGGAGGCAGAGGCAGGCAGATTTCTGTGAGTTCAAGACCAGCCTGGCCTACAGAGCGAGCTCCAGTACAGCCAGGACTACACAGAGAGACCAACACAACAACAAAAACAGCAACAACAAAGCAAACACTTGTATTGTTAGATTTTTTTTTTTGTTCTTATATTCATGTTTCAGAAAGGAGATATGCTAACATCACATCTGTCATCAATAGTACTTAGGGGGTTTTCTTTGCTGTTTTTACTTTAAAGATTTTCTTTCTTTCTTAATGTATATGAGTACACTGTAGCTATCTTCAGACGCACCAGAAGAGGCCATCAGATCCCATTACAGATGGTTGAGCCATCATGTGGTTGCTGGGATTTGAACTCAGGACCTTTGGAAGAGCAGTCAGTGCTCTTAACCACTGAGCTATCTCTCCAGACCTAAAGATTTATTTTTATCATTTGAAATTAATGTGTGTGTGTACCTGTTTGCATGTGGGCATGTGTGTGTGAGCACAGGTGACTGTGGAAGCGAGAGGCGTTGGACCCCTCCCTCGGCGCTGGAGTCACAGATGGTTGTGAGTACTGATGTTACTACGTATTTTCTCAGTCTGTGTAGACATTATTGCTCTGTGGACTTAATCAAAGCTAGACTTCACAAGCCTGATTTGTTTACTTCTTTATTGTCAATATTATTATCGATACTGGGTCTTTTGTAGCACTTTGGATTTCTTGTAGTCCAGGCTGGTCTCAAACTCTGTAATAGCTGAGATTTATTTCGAGTTCCTGATTCTCTTTTTCCACCTTCTAAATGTTGGGATTAAAAGTATGTTGCCTTGCCCGTCTTCTTTATTTGGAGGGGATCTCCTAAAGGTTGCCTACAGTGTACCTTGGAACAGTGGTTCTCAGTTGACTATCAAATTACATTACAGTTCATAACAGCAAAATTACAGTTAGGAAGTAGCAATGAAATAATTTATGGTTGGGGGTCACCATGGACAGAGAAACTGTATTAAAAGGTCACAGCATTAGGAAGGTTGAGAACCACTGCCTTGGAAGAAGTAACTGCAGAAATGTTTGGTTTTATGTTTTTAAGACAAGATCTCCTGTAGCCTAGGGTAGTGTTAGTTAAACTTCCTGTTCTTCTAGTTCTGTATCCTAAGTGTTTTGTTGTTAAGAATATAACATGCGGGGTTGGGGATTTAGCTCAGTGGTAGAGCACTTGCCTAGGAAGTGCAAGGTCCTGGGTTGGGTCCCCAGCTCCAAAAAAAAGAAAAAAAAAAAAAAAAAAAAAAAAAAAAAAAAAGAATATAACATGAACCCCAGCAGAAATTAATTAATTAATTTTAAAGATTTTACTAATTTGTATGTGTCTGCATAAGGGGATTGGACTCTGGGTCTCATGGTTTCACACAAATCCTCTTAACCACTGAGATGTCATTTCTCCAGCCCAGCATTAAGATTTCCTTCTGATCACCGGTATTCATTTACTCAAGGTACTACTAGCTCATGAGTATGAGCAATGGAGAAAAAATACGAATGTGTCTGTGTACATAGACATTAAATAAGCAGCTAGTACTAAGGAAAATGTGGGCGCGACAAGACCTTGTCTGTAAATGATCTAACCAAGAGGATGCCTTCCTTCCCCACACAGTAGGCACTGTTGGTGAGTTGACTGATGAGGATATAAATCATCGGAATACCAGATTTGTTCCAAGGGGTCGAGGCTTTCTTGTCTGTGAGTTAAAGACTTCGCAAATCACAGTACAGGGTTGCTGCATTTAGAGCTTCATTGTACAGTAGAGAACCGAGGCGTAGAGGAAGCTGTCAGCCGTGCTGAAGGCTGAAGCGCCTGAGGTCCGCGGGGAGGGCTCTCTTGGCTAGTGTGGCACCTTGCTCCAGTCTGCCAAGCCCTTTCTGTAATGGTTTATTTTCCTTGGATCGAGTGTTCAGCTGTTTAGTGAATATATCTTGGTATATCGGTTCATCACTAAGGTCCTAGGGTAGATAGATTTGTTTGTCACATTTATTTTGGTGTGTGTGGTGTGTGTGTTACTGAGAATGGAACAGCGTGCGCCTCCACACACTCTGCCACTGCGGTAGATCCCCAGCCCGATTTTTAACATTAATTTATTTCGTTTATTTTTGGTAGTGATCAGCCCCTCGGGTGTCATATCTGCCCTCTTCACTGACCTGCAAGCCAGCCCTGTTTATTTTATTATTATACTTTGATGAAAATTTCAAGTACACATTGCATTTCACTGACACCAGATACTTGTGTTCTCTTAGTCCCCAGTTGCTGGGGTTCTCCCTACCTCATCACTGCCCTCTCCCGCCCTTTTAAGAACAGTGGTGCGATTGTTGCTGGGCAGAGGTGGATGCTTTTCCGTCAGAGGACTGGAGCTGTGGGTGTTCAGAGTTGAGTTGCCTTCTGGGGTCAGCTTTCCTTGCTGCCGTAGGGCAGAACTTTGAAGGTCTGATCGACTGTGTCATGCCAGGTCTGAATGTATTCTTTATTCTACAGCTGGCTTCGCTTCAATTTATCATGAGTTTCTTTTATACACTTCTTAGCTAAAGAATTAGTTGTGGGAATGTCTGCTTCATCCACATACACTTTCAACATTAGAGCATGTGAGCTTTTTCCTGTATTAACTTCTTCATGGATCATTTGTTGAGAGGATAAGCTTATGCTGTGTGGAACATTGGGGATGCAAACCGATGAAGGTTCAAGAGAGACACAGTAGACTGAGTACATGGACACCTTTAGTGCCAGCACTCCGGAGGCAGAGGTAGGTGCCTGGTTTAAGGCAAACCTGGTTTACATAATGAAACTACCTTAAAAAAAGTTTTATGGGCTGGAGGGATGGTTCAGTGGTAAGAGCACTGGTTTATTTTCCAGAAGACCTAGATTTGAGTCCCAGTGCCCACATGGTGGCTCCCAACAGCACGGAACTCCAGAGTTGGGGAAACCCCACACCCTTTTCTGATCTCCTTGTCACCAGGCACATATGTGGTACATGGACATACATGCAGGCAAAACATTCATACACATAAGTAAATAAAACGTTTTAGCCAAAATGGTGGGGCGTGGTAGAGGCTGAAGGATCAGGAGTTACTTGACCCCTAGAGTTGAGATCAGCCCGGGGCACATGAAGCCCTGTTGTAAGAAACCCTCACAAACATTTTCTGTTGTTTGAAAAGTCTTACTCTGAGACCCTGGTTGGTCCATAGTAATTCCATATGTGTAGACCAGGCTAGTCTCAAACTCAAGAGATCTGTCTCTGCCTCCTGGGTTCTGGGATTAAAGGTGTGCATAACTATGCTTGGCCAAAAAAGTTTTGGTGTAAAAATTTGGGTTATTTTCATATGAATACTTTATCAAGATAATATTACTTACTAAGAACATAAAGTATTAATTACTAAACATAATTTTAATGGGGCAGGGAATACAACCTAATTCTTAATTGCTATGTTCAAGGCCCAGGTTAGGGCAACAAACTAGAACAAGAAAAAAGTTTTTCTTCTTTTAAGGCAGAATCTCATTGTAACCATGGTGAGCCTGGAACTTGCTTTGTAGACCAGGCTGGCCTCAGGCTTGCAGTGACCTTCCTCCTCCTGCCTCTTGCATGGCAGAACAGTAGCAGAACTGCCAGTTTTCTGTGATTCCCAGAGAAACCTCATATGGAGCCATAACCCCCAGTTTAGGAAACTGTGCTCTAGAGGCTGGAGAGATGGCTGAGTGGGTAAGAGCACTGGCTGTTCTTCCAGAGGATCTGGGTTCAATTCCCAGCACCAGCATGGCACCTCCCACCTGTCTGTAACTCCAGTACCAGGGTTTCTGACATGCTCACACAGACATACATGCCGGCCTTTAAAACACCCAATGAGCAAAAGGTAAAGATAACATTTTATTTTTGTACATATATGTACATATATATGTATATGTCTCTACACACACACACACACACACACACACACACACACAGAGCTGTAGAGAATTTTGTTAAAATCCTATTCTCAGCTTCCTATGTTTAAGAATAGGTAAATTTTAGCTCATTGTAGTAAGCAGGCTATATCACTATATCACTCATGGTAAATTGGACAAAAGTAAGAGGGAATGGGGACCATTTGTGTTTGTGGCATATGTGTGTGTATATCTCCATGTTTATTCGAATGTGTGTACATGAGGAGTTCAAAATCATTGTAGGCTATGTGAGACACTACTGTCAAAAACCGAGAAGGAAGAGTATGTGAAGAAAATAAAGTTAAGTCTGTTGTTAGTACATGCCTGGAGGCCGAAGTCGGGAGCCACGTGGGAGGTTGAGGCAGGAAGACTGAGCTAAGTAGTCAAGTCCAGGTTGGAAATGCATTGAGCTACGTCTGTTTTACAGATTGTAAAATGGCTGGGGAGGTAGATAGATAGGGGCTGGAAGGGTTCCTAGAGAGGCGCTGGGGTCAGTCTGACTTGTTGTTTTGTTTGTTTGATTCTGGCATAGGGTCTCACGTAGCTCAGATTGGTTCCAGACTCATTATGTAATTGAGGATGACGTTGAAATCATAATTCCCCTGCCTCTACCTTTTAAGTCTTATGACTACAGATGTATCGTACCAGACTGGGCAAATACTTGTCCACTTAATAGACTTAACGGAGAGTTAATGTCTGGCTGCAAATTCAGAGCTTCGATTATATCTGCCTCCAGGTGCTGGTATTAGAGACATATGCCTCCAGACCTTGAGTTAGTGTCTTGAGTGTGACTGACACCTGGGGCATGTCATCTGTGTAGTTACACAGGGCTCCTTACTTGAGGAACTGTGCTTAACTAATGCTAAGCGATCTCTGTCTTGAAATTCTTAATTTTTGAATGAGTAGCCCTGCATCATTCATTGATTCATTGATTTTGAGACTGGGTCTCGACTCTGTAGCCCTGACTGGCCTCAGACTCACAGAGATCCATGTGCTCCTGCATCCTGGGTTCTAGAGTTAAAGGTGTGAGCCACCATGCCTGGTTTACACATTAGAAATTTTTTAATTTTATTTTTATTTAGATTTCCGCCTGTCCTTAGCTATGTGCACATGACTGCAGTGCCTATAGAAGCCAGAGGTGTTTGATTTCCCCAGAGCTGGAGTTAGTTGCCTGGTGTTGGTACTGGGACTCAAACCTTTGGGTTCTCTGGAAGAGCAATACTAAAAAAAAAATTCCAGCACTAAATATTCTTACAGAGACAGGAGATTTACATTTAGAATTAGCCAATTGGACTGTGGTGATCACGGCTGTGACAGTGTCCAGAGAGTCCTAGTCAGGAACCAGTTGAATGGATGCTGCCTTGCTCTATTAGACTGAACTCAGGGTGTTGACCTGGGTGATACCAGTGTGAACAGAGCTTTCACATCCTGTTTGATCTGGTTGGCCTTGACGTCTTCAGTGAGCATAAGTATGATTGTCATCGTCTCTCAGTGGTCAGAAGACACCTCATGGTAGCATAGTGGTTGAGCTTTCTTCTCCCGTGAGATGATGGGTGGGCCACCAGAATGGGCACAGGCAGGTGGACTCTGCTCAGTTTGTGTTCTCATCCTCTGCTTTGTTTTGGGTTTAGACACAGTTCCTTCTAGAACCATCTTGGGAAAATGATCTTACATTCTGTTGCTTTTTTTTTTTTTTTCCGGAGCTGGGGACCGAACCCAGGGCCTTTCGCTTCCTAGGCAAGCGCTCTACCACTGAGCTAAATCCCCAACCCCCACCCCCCTTTTTTTTTTTGAGACAGGGTTTTACTGTATATCCCCACTGGCTTGAGGGGTCCTGCACTTTTATTTTATACTACATTCTATAAATTATTTTTTTAGATTTGATCTTGAATATGTAAACCCACTAGAGTAAGGAAACGGTATCCGATTCTTTTTAAATGTCCCAAAGCTGAGAACATTGGAGCATAGATCCTAAATATAATAAGTTTTCAACCTTGGTAGATCTTTCTCCCAAAGTATTAAACAGTGTGTGGCTATAAATGGTCAAGTGACACACACAGGTAGTAAACATTTGACACCGTCTGTCCTTTTGATTAATACTTTCTATCTTCAACCTTTTATTTTGCAGTCTGTCTTCCAATCTGAAGAAGTCTTCCATGAGTACTTCACATTTAACAATAAGTTATATCATATATTCCTAGAAGACTGAAATGGGGGCTGTGATTTTGAGGTAAGTGTCCAGTTTTGTAGATTTTATTTCTTAGTCTGTGACAAAATTGAATATAGAAGGAAGGAATGAATATTGGCCAGCTTCTGACTCTTCTCTCCAGACACGGTTTGCATTTTGGGTCCCTAAGCCTCACTTTAAGGTGACCGAGATTTAGGGTTGCTTAAATCAGGGGTTGTTTGTGTGCTTCTTCTGTTTGTTGATATTTTAGCCCAGGCTGCTCTGAAATTGACTATGAAGCACAGGCTAGCTTGGAACTCGAGTTCCTTCAGTCTCTAGAGTACTGGGATCACACTAGTGAGACGCAGACAGTACTGAATGAAGGCGATTTTTATTATTGTTATTGGTTTTGGAGACAGGGTTCCTCTGTGTATCCCTGGCTCTCTGGAACTCGCTTTGTAGACCAGGCTGGCCTCAAACTCACAGAGCTATGCCTACCTCTGTCTTCTAAGCCCTGGATTAAAGGCAAGTGTGATGGTGGGCCTGCCTTATTATTGGCTTAAATAAAGATTTATCGGGTGATAGCGTTGCTAAGAGCACAAAGCCATTTCTAGCTCAGATAACAAAAGCAAAACAGACTGCTGTTTTTTTTTTAAGATTTATTTATTTTATGTATGAGTACACTGTAGCTATCTTCAGACATGTCATTAGAGGGCATCAGATCCCATTACAGATGGTTGTGAGCCACCATGTGGTTGCTGAGAATTGAACTCAGGACCTCTGGAAGAGCAGCCAGTGCTCTTAACCACTGAGCCCCACACTGCTGTTATTAACAACCTATGAGTTTGAATACTTTGGGAGCTGGGGACCGAACCCAGGGCCTTGCACTTGCTAGGCAAGTGCTCTACCACTGAACTAAATACCCAACCCCTGAATACTTTAAAAAAAAAAATATTTTTTATGTGTATGAGTGCTTTGTCTGAATGTATGTCCATTGTGTGTGCAGTGTTTTTTTCCGAGGACAGAAGAAGGTGTCGGGAAGTGGAGTTAAAAACTAGCACCATTATTTTGGTGCCGGAAACAAAACCTGGGTCCTCTGGAAGAGCGAACTGCAAGTGCTCTTAACCCCTGAGCTATTCCTCCAGCCTCCAAGTTTGGACATTTCAGAAGCTGGATAATCTTTACTGATTCATTGCCCTGTTTTGGTGTAATATTAGGACATGAAGGGTTGGGAAGTGCTCTGCTGCACAGCACTAACTCCACTCTTTATGTGTCTGGGTGCTTTGCATGCATGTATACCTGTGTAACACATGCATGCTTGCTGCCTATGAAGGCCAGAAGAGGGCATCAGATCCTATGGAATTGGAGTGATAGACAGTTGCTGTGTAGATGCTGGAAATTAAGCCTGGGTCCTCTGGAAGAGTAGCTGGTGCTCTTAACCACTGAGCCGTCTCTCTTCTCCATCTGTCTGTTCGCTTGTTTGCTTTTGAGACCGAGTCTCACTCTCGCTGTAGTTGTAATGGTCTGGAACTAACTTAGATTAGACTGGCTTCACACTCAGAGAAATCTGCCTCTGCCTCTTGAGTGCTGGGGTTAAAGTCCTGCACCACTTATGCCTGGCTAACAGGCTCTTGAAGCAGTCAGATGAGGGACATTTTGAAGGATGATCAGTGTGACTCAGGGAGAGTAATAAAGCACATGATATGACAGTGGCGAGGGGAATACCAGGAGCGGAAGGAAGAATGATCAGTGTGGGGTGGGTTATTCATTTGAAGTATGGGCTCATCCTGTAGCCCAGGCTGGCCTCAACCCAGGGCTGCTTTCCTGCCTCAGCTTCCAGAGTACTGTAGTGAGACATGTATACCAGCCACTGTGCCCATGAGCAGGGCTAATGTAATTTTCTAGGTGCTACAGGTTTAATCCAGTATCTTATACATGCTAAGCACACGCTCTACCACTAAGGATACCTTCAGTGGAATGTAGCTATCAAGCTTTTCCTTGGAAAATGACATATTTAAAAGTTGTTTTGTTTTTTGTTTATTGACACAGGGTCTCATGTAGCATAGTCTGGTCTCTAACTCTTTCCAAATGTGAGGCTGACTTTGAATTCCTGATTTTTCTGACTCTACCTCCCAAGTGGGTTTAGAGGCCTATGTACTACCATGATTTGAGTTTTTTGAGATAGGAACCTCCTGTCTTCCCCTCCCAAGTGCTATGATTATAGGCAGGTGACCACAAAGCCTGCCATTGATCTGTCTTAATTTAAAAAGTTATGTTTTTTTATAAACTTGGGGTCAGCAGAGAAGGACGTCCAGTCTCAGCTTGCCTGCTGAGTTCAGGGAGGCTGGCGTTCTACCTGTAATTCTGTTTCATTGCTCAAGAGTCCTTTTCATTAATATGCACTGGACGCTTATGCAGCTGGAAACAATGTTCATAAAGACATCAAGTGTCTATATTTCTGGTCCTTTGACCATGCAATGGCAGTGTGCATTTGCTTTTACCAGAACATAACTGGTCAGATTGTCATGTAGTTCGCCATAGACGTAGGGTACTGTGAAAGCTGTGTACTGTGACTGTCTGCATAGCATGACCTTTCAAAACTGTTTTTTTTTTTTATGTTGCCGGAATCTCATTTAGTCTTTGATAGCCACACGATAGAGGAAGTA
Organism: Rattus rattus; assembly: GCF_011064425.1. Taxonomy (NCBI): domain Eukaryota; kingdom Metazoa; phylum Chordata; class Mammalia; order Rodentia; family Muridae; genus Rattus; species Rattus rattus. Next base: position 90,460,564 of record NC_046161.1, on the reverse strand, counting down.
ATAAAGGGCAGTATAATGGCTGCTTTGTTCTCAGTCCAGTGTCTAGTGGAATAGGGTGTCGAATGGTCGTGCTATTATGTATCTATCTTTATGTGAACTTAGGTTAAGACAGTCTTAAAATTTATTGTTTATTATTATTACCATTATTATTATTATTGGGGTGTGTCAGAGAGAGAGAAAGAGAGAGAGAGCGCTCATGTATTCAGAGGACAGTTTGTCCAATTGGTCCCCTTCCTCCGCCTTTATATGGGTTTTAGAGATCTAACTGTGGTTGTCTTTACCTGCTAATGTAAACACTTTTACCTGCAGAATCATGTCACTAGTTCAGGTTGGTTTGTTTTAGATCTATTTTATTTTCTGCGTATGAGTATTTTGCTCCCATGTTTGTCAGTACACCATGCGTGTGCCTGGTCAAAGGGTTTGGAATTCCCTGAAACTGGAGTTATAGCCAGTTGTCAGCTTAATTATTGAACCATCTTATCAGCCTCACAAGGTTTTTTGTTTTTGTTTTTTAAAGATTATGTGTGTGTCTGTGTCCAACTGTGTGACTGAGTCTGTAAGCCTGTTTGCACACATGCGGGCCAGAAGATGACTTTGGGTCTCCCCTTACTAGTCCCCAGCTGTTCATGTGAAGCATAGCCTTTTCCTCAACCTGGGCTCACATTCTCACAGCGGGCCTGCATGCCACCAGGCCAGCAGTCCTTGTACACCTGCCCTTGTTCGGCAGAGCTGGGTGCTGATAGCACTAATGCCTAGCTTGTTGCATGGTGCTGGGATCTGAACTCCTCCAGCCCTTATAATCATTCAGGAATTGCTCTTATCCAAGGGCACATCTTTCCAGCCCTGGAAGTTTACTGGTTTTATGCATAATATGTAGGATCTATTTTACATGTAACTTTATAAAATAGATAGTATAGATTGAGTTTCTTAATCTGAAATGCTGTGTAATCCAGACTTGTGTGTGTGTTACTGAACCCAGATCCATAAAGGAGCTCAAGTACTATTACTAGTGTTATGAGCAGCAATTAGCAGGATACAAAGCCTTGCTGTAGTCTGCCTTAAAATGGGAGGTAAAGACAAAAGTTACAATAAGCAGTTGGCCAGGTAGGAACTTAGGTGGGAGCAGTCAGTGCTGGAAGAGTGCAGCTCCAGGGAGCAGAGTGGTGGGTCGGTCATTAACACCAACATCCAGCCCACAGGCTGAGCGGATGAGAGAATGAGTTCCCATCACATGGCTCTTCATGCCAGGCCTTTTGCTGTCACTGTCAAAATATGCAAGTACAAAAGGGGAAGGGGCTCAGCAGTTAAAATGCTCACTGTGCAAACAGCAGGCTAGAGCCCAGGACCCAGTAAATGCTGGGTGAATTCCCACCTTTGGAAGGGGGAGATAGGATCCTCTGAGTAAGCTGGCTCTGATCCTCTGTGAGCTCTGGAGCAACTGGAGAGACCCTGTCTCAGTGAATATGAAGAACAGTGGGAGAAGACTTAGCCTCAGACTCCGTACACACAGGAGCACCAACCTTAGGCAGTATTGGCGCTGTCCTCTGCTTCCTCCCTTTCACAAGAGCGTTTTACTGAACTTTGTTTAATTTCCTTAGTATGTTTTTATATCTCCATGATTTTGATCTTTAAATAATTCTGCTGCCCCTCCCCCTTTCTTCCTTTTCATTTTTTAGAGACAGTGAACTACCCTGTCCTCAAAGTCATGGAGATCTACCTGCTTCTGCCTCCTCAGTGCTGGTGTGTGCCACCATTCCCAGTGGTTTTGATTTCATTTTGTTGTTTGTTTCTTTGTTACCAGGCTGGCCTGGAACTTCTTTGTGGCTTGGAACTAGCAGTGACAGTTCCTTCTCAGCCTCCTGAGTCACTATGCCTATCTCTAATAATATTTTAACTGTTATTTATAGTTAAGTAAATTCAGTCTCATGGTATGTGTCCTTTTGCTATTTTCTCCTCCCCTACCCCTCCTTTTTAAAAATGGAGACAGTGTCTCATTATTCCAAACTGGCCTGAAACTGAGTAGCAATTCTTCCGTCTCTGCCCACTGATTACCATGGATTCAGATGTGCGCTCCCATGCCTGGCCCATTTTGTTTCTGTTAACAGTATTTGTGAGGTTCATTAATGGTGTCGTATATAGTTGTATTTAATTATCCATATTGTAAAACGTTCAGCACAATTTCTTCCATTAATGCATGTTTGAGTTGAGACTTCTTTTGGTTATTATGAAAAATGTTAGCTTCAATGTTCACATAGCTCTGATACTCTTGGGTAAGAGCGTCACAGAATAAAGAACAGTGCAGCTTGTGACGCTCTGCATGGAAAAGATTCACATTAGTTTGTTCACCTGGCAACAGTGATCCGTGAGTATCGAGGGTTCTGTTTCACTGCTTTTGATTTTTGCTTTGAGACAGACTGTAGCTTTGAGACAGACTGTAGCTTTGAGACAGACTGTAGCTTTGGCTCACTCAGACCCCCCCCCCCCCCCCGCTTCCCATGCTGAGCTTGCAGGTGTGAGCAGCCACTGGCTTGATTGCAGTTTTAATCTTCATTTCCTTGGTGAATAATTATACTAAACATTTTTAAGATGTCTTTATTTTATGTATATGAGTACACTGTAGCTGTCCTAAGACACACCGGAAGAGGGCATCAGATCCCATTACAGGTGACTGCGAGTCACCATGTGGGTGCTGGGAATTGAACTGAGAACCTCTGGAAGAGCCATCCGTGCTTGTAACCATTGAGCCATCTTTTCAGTATATTAAGCATTCTTACCTGTATGCTTTTGGGTTATTTGGGCTTTTGTAAATTTCCGCCTATTATAATTTTTATGTTGGATTCATATTTCTTATATATTCCCTTTCACATTGGAACTTATCAGTAGTGTAAATTGTGCTTTGGCTCATGACCAATTAAAGTTAGAGTTTTGGTTAAAGTATATCTCTACCCGTAAACAGGGCTTTATTTAATCGTTTTGTACTTACCTGTTGGATAGTCTTCATTCTTCTCCTGTGCGTTTACACCGAGAGGAACACCATTTACTCAGCCTCTTGCTGTCATCCTGCACCTGTTCTCTGGCTTCCTGAGTTCTTAATGGTCTTGCATTTCTTAAAATATGTAAGGCTTCTGATGTCCTTTCTCTGCCCAGTTTCATGTCTGCCTTGAGTCAGATTCACACTCAGCGCCTCTGCGTTGGGTCTGTTTGTGAAAACAGCAATTCCCAGAGGTGCTAAAGGGGGGAGAGCCGTCGCTGTGCTGGTTTTCATGGGCAGTGGGTGCCCTAAAAGCAGTGTGCAAAGTAATCAGCAGAGAGAAAGGCTGGGGTCTGAGCAGAAGTGAGGGCTTCGCTGGCTTCATGGAGGCACTGTCTTCATTCTTCTTCAGGATCCTGTTTCCTGTTCGGACAGAGAAGGACAGCATTTGATATTGAACTGCCTATGACTAAAGATAGTGAGTTTTAATTACAGCTTTGCAACTGTGTGTGTGTGAGGGACTAAATAGTGAGGGTTGATTGTAGCAGAGTGGAAGTGGAAAATGACCCAAATACAGCAGACTCTGCTTGTGTTCATATTTAAGAAGCAGTTGTGATGGATGAAGCAAAGAAGTGCAGAAGTGTAGATCGCTCCTGAGAGACACAGCCAGAATACAGCAAATACAGAGGCGAATGTCAGCAGCAAACCTCTGAACTGAGAATAGGACCCCCGTTGAAGGAATCAGAGAAAGAACTGGAAGAGCTTGAAGGGGCTTGAGACCCCATATGTACAACAATGCCAAGCCACCAGAGCTTCCAGGGACTAAGCCACTACCTAAAGACTATACATGGACTGACCCTGGACTCTGACCTCATAGGTAGCAATGAATATCCTAGTAAGAGCACCAGTGGAAGGGGAAGCCCTGGGTCCTGCTAAGAATGAACCCCAGTGAACTAGACTGTCGGGGGAGGCAGCAATGGGGGAGGGGGGGAGGAACACCCATAAGGAAGGGGAGGAGGAAGGGATGTTTGCCCGGAAACCGGGAAAGGAAAAAAAACAAAATGTAAATAAAAAATATTCAAGTTAAAAAAAAAAAAAAAAAAAAGAAGCAGTTGTTGGTCCAGAGTGGGTTCTTTCTTCCACCCCATGGCTACTGTTCATCACTGTTGGGAAAGAATGAGACGACACAGGTCGTTATCCTGCAAATCTCTGAACAAGGTTGGCGCAGTCATTTCCACTCATTCAGTGGAGAGACAGTCATGTCTAGCCACTTACAACCACACAGGAAGCTGGGTTGCAGGTTACCTAGTGTCCTAACGCAATTCCAAGTCTGCCACAGTGACTTGGTACAGTTATCTTGTTTCTTAGGCCTCAGCCTCTGTCCTATGTGGTATCCCATGCTCCTGTTCCCCTCTCTTCCCTCCAGGACTTGGATTACAGCTGTGTACCATCATAGGCCTCAGTTTTCAATATTTAAGATAGAGAATCCATACTTCAGGGGTGGTGAGGCAGCTCAGTAGATGAAGGAAGCCTGAGAATCTGCATTTGATCCCTGGGGCTAACATGGTGGAGGGAGAAAACCAACTCTCACAAGTTCTCCTCTTACACGTGTCATGAAACGTACATGTTCCCTATTTGCTCACACAAAACAAATACAATTTAAAAAGTAAGGGAAGTATTATTTAGGAATCCATATTCTCAAGATTTATAGCAGTGAGCTTTTCCTTAATGATGAAGGCCACGTGTTTCCCAACATCTCCACCCACATCCTGTGGTGTGGAAATGTACTCTGTAAAGGTGGTCCTTACAAGTTCCACCCATGATCTGTGTTGGTGGAAATTCAGGCTGTAACAGGTGGTCATTACTAGCTCTGTTACTGCAGTCAGCCTTTGAAGTTTACTAGCTTTTCCCAGATCCTAGGTGCAGGCTTTATCATGGAGCCAGGCATGGCAGCCCACCCTGTAATCCCAGTACTCGGGCTTACTCGGGGCTGAGGCAGGAGGATTGCTGCCAGGGACTAAAAGGAAATATAGAAACAAGACTTTGTTATGATTCTATAGCAAATGGAAGTTATTAGATGTAATAGCTCTGAGGTTATGAATTTGTGCAAGTTGGCAAACAGATCAGTACCTTAGCTGGTTTGAACTATTAAGTTAAGAACTTTTTTAAATAGTCTATGTTCTTTAGGAAGCATGACTGTTCAATTTGCCTATCTATTGGCATACTCACTATTACACTATGATCTATCACTATCTATCTATTTATTTATATTTTAGTTTTTGACACAGGGTCTCACTATGTAGCCCCAGCTTGCCTGGAATTCACTGTGCAGACAAGGCTGGTCTCCCGCCTGCTTCTGTCTCTGAAATGCTGGGATTAATGATATGTACAGCCACACATGCGTGCACACAGACATGCATGCATACACGAGAGTTGGGGGCAGACACACACTCTCTCTCTCTCTCTCTCTCTCTCTCTCTCTCTCTCTCTCTCTCTCTCTCTCTCTCCGTGAGGACTACACTGATTCCTTCAGAGGCTCATACCTCCACTGACCTGCCATGCTTGCTCCAGCAGCCCTTCCGCTTCCCCTCAGCATTCCCCTCCTTGGGAAAGTCAAGCACCTGCTCTACTGTCCTTCCCAGTAGTCACCCTGACCCTTGTGGTTGAGGCTCCTGTAGGCTGAGCTGGGCGTCACTGCAATGAGCCATTTCAGCCGTATGTACATCCCATGCTTCCTTCATGTAAGGAGCTCTGCTGGCAGAGGTGGAGCAAGCCTGACCTGCACTGCCACTCAGCAGACGTAAGTGCTCTGGTGCAGGCGAGATGCAGACTGCCTGGTGCCTTATTTTTATATTTTATTTTTATATGTGTGGATGAATGTGGGTGTACCATATCCAGTGCCCACAGAGGCCAGAAGAGGGCATTGGATCCCTGGGAATGGAGTGGCATGGTTGTGAGCTGTCACCATGTGGGTGCTAGAAATGAAACCCAGGTCATAGAAGAGCAGCCAGTGCTCTTAACCACTGAGCCACCTCTCCCATCTCCTATCTTTCCTCATCCCAGTGTGCAGTGTGCCTTTACCAGACCACTTAGTAAATCCTAGCTTGCTAGGTAGGCGTTCCACCTCCAGGCTGGATCACGGGCCTCTCTCCTCTTTGCTCAGTGCCGTCCACTACACGAGCGTATTGTGTCTTCTAAAGAGAACAGACTCCAGTGACAGATACCTCTCTATTTTAGTTCCCTCCTCTCCTTGCTGTTGATGGGGGAGAAACAGAGTCACTCACAAACCCATTTGTTATTCATGGTCAGATATCTTAAAGGAAAATTGGTCACCCAGAGCAGTTAAGTTCTGTGCAAACCAAAGTTAAGCTGCACACTGAAGGACAGTGAGTCTGAAGAGGCTGTGGACAGAGCCAGCGTGGGTAGCGTGCTCTTTTACGTTGTGTGCGCCGTCACTTATTTTTAAGACGACAGCAGACAAATAGTTAAGAGGTGCAGAGCTGTAGTAGAGCCTTTCCTACAGCTGAAGCTATTTAAAATTCCTCTCCTGTTGCCGTTTGCCATCCAGATGGCTGTTTGGCCCTGGTTCAGTTCCTAGATGTGAGGCCGATGGTTACTCACCAGCACCGCCACACACGTGTACAGTTGGCTCATGACTCATTCTCACAGCTCTTACTTGTGAGTGTCTTCTGCCACACTTAGTCCGTGCTGATTGTCATGGTCCTTAGGAGTAAGAACCACTGTGGGGGGGCACCAGGGGTCCCCACCTGCTCAGAGAAGGGGCAGGGGGGATAGAGAAATGATTGGGAGAGGGGGAGGGGAGGGGAGCAGTGAGCAGGATAAGTAAGAAATAATAGTTAAAAAAAAGAACCAGAAATCTTGGAAGATTTGCTGACATTCAAAAGAGCCCACCAGGAGCCTGTTAAACACTGCTGTGGAGTAAGGAATAGAAACCACCAGCATTCCAACACTAAACTTCTGGAGAGTTCCTTTTACGTAGTTTTTTTTTATACTGATCAAGATTTTTCTAGCCTTTTGAGGTTGTTTTGTCCCACATAACCAGCTGGTCAGAGTAGCATACACTTTTAGTCTTGGGAGGCAGAGTCAAGCAGAGACTTTGTGTCAAAATAAAACAAGACAAAAGTGATAATCATAGAATTAAAAACTGAAATATGTGGGGCTGTTTTTGTTTTTGTTGTTATTTTTTCTGAGACAGATCTTTGTGTACTTCAGGGTGGCCTTGAACCACGATACCTACCTCTCCAGTGCTGGAATTCAAGGCTACACCACTATGCCAAGCTCTGCTCCCCCCTCCCCCTTTCTCTTCTTTTCTTTCCTTTGGTTTTGTTTTGTTTTCCTGAGACAAGGTTTCTCTGTGTAACCCTGGCCTTGACTTGCTTTATAGCCAGGCTGGCCTCTGACTCAGAGATCCATCCACCTGCCTCTGTCTCCTGAGTCTTGGAATTAAAGAAGTGCGCCACCACGTCCAGCTCTCTGCTTCTTAGTTAAACCCACTTGGACTCTCCACATACTCTGCTTGTCTTTGAGGACCCATATGGCCCCTCGTGCCTGTCAAGTCAGTGGTAAACTATAGGAACCATAGTGGCTAAACACTAGTAAGAGGCTTTGGTTTGTTTTGGAACTACTTAAGCAAAACTGTAGTAGATGATGCTTGTGTTTGGACTTCGGTCCCTGCTGTCTGTGCCTTTTACCAGTACAGCCTGACCTGGCTGAGATGCTAGCGGCTTCATGGCCATAGCTGCTTTATATTCTGTGATGTGGCTTACAGATTAACGACCTAAATAAAAACAAAACAAAACTAACAAACAAACCCCAGTCTTGTTACATGGCTTTCATTCACAAATAGGAAAAAAAGCCATCATGAATATTTGTCCCTTAGATAAGAACTAAGGGAAGGTCTGTGTCACAAGGCAGAATTTCTAGGATGTACACAAGCAACAGGAGTGGCCCTACTGGTATGCACAAGGTACAGTGCCCTTGTCATGGGAAGAGTCAGCAGAGCCCACTCCGCTCCTATGAGCATTTGCATCAGCGCCTTTGCAGTTCTGAGCGGTTGTAAAACAGTTACGTAAACTGTTTGTTTTGGTCAGGAGGAAATTTAATTTTAAAGTACACCCCTCATCTGGTCTTTCTTTGCTGTGGACGTGGGTGTTACAGTACGCATGAGTAGATTCTTCCCACTATCACTCAAGGTTTGGGGAAGAAGCTTGCACAGCAAATTCCTTGCTGTGCTGAGCCTTCTTGCTGTCTTGTAAGTCTGGCCTCCTGTTTGGACTGATTTTGAATTGTTAACCCACAGTGGACGCTCTATGGCCCTGCTGCACAGGGACACTCCAGCCTCTGATCTCAAAGGGACGATAACAACACAGCATAACAGTGAAATTCAAATAAGTGAAAGAAAACTGTGATAAATGAAATAAAAATGCCCTTGCTGAGACCCACCACATCCCATCACCAGATTGTTACCCACGAAACACTGCTCTAACTGCAGTGCTCTAAGACAGTCTTGTTGGGGACAAGGGACAAAGGGTTCATCACGAGAGGGTTACAAGGGGGAAGGATAAAGTGACCAGGCTGTATTATATACATGTATGAAATTGTCAAAATATAATAAGTTTTGAAAAAGTCATAACAGAAAAAAGAATTCATCTCTATGGCTCTGGTCCAGTATTAGTGAATTTTAGCCCATATAACCAGGTGGTCATGGCACCATGCACCTTTAATCTTGGGAGGCAGAGGCAGGCAGTTCCAAGGACAGCCAGGGTTATATAGTGAGACCTTGTGTCAAAACAAAACAAACACAAAAGTGGTAATCATAGAATTAAAAACTTAAATATGTGTAATATTAGACTTTATAATAAATTTACATTTTGTTTGACATTTTGTATGTATACACATGAAAATTTTTAAAATTTCTTTAGAGAGATCTCTTTCATAGCATTACAATGCTTTAAGTAAAATTTTTTTTTCTCTTAAATTTATTTATTCTTTTATGTTATAAGTACACTGTAACTGTCTTCAGACACACCAGAAGAGGGTATCAGATCCCATTGCAGATGGTTGTGAGCCACCATGTGGTTACTGGGAATTGAACTCAGGACCTCTGGAAGAGCAGTCAGTACTCTTAACCGCTGAGCCATCTCTCCAGCCCAGTAAAATTGTTTTTAAGATTAAAATGCTGAAGTCCTGCACGGTAGTTATCATATGTAATCCTCTGGTTTTGCTTCAGAGTCAGGAGGATTAGAACAAGTGTGAGGCTAGCCTAGGTTACAAAGTGAAAACAAAGTAACAAACTTGCTTAGCTTTTAAGCAAGGCTGGTTACTGCGGAGCAGTCTGAGCCGGGGAAAGAGTCCTAATAGCATCCATCACTTAATTCACTGCCGAAGGAAGCCTACAGGCTGCAGAAGTAGATGTAGCCTTTGCTGCCAGTGTATATGGCGCCTTCCAGTGGCTGGAGAGAGTGGAGAGGATAATGGTAAAGAATCCAGATGTCAGAGGAAGAGAGGAAATCTTGCACCACCAAGGATACATGTTTAAAATAGTATGCTTAAGGGGAAAGGCCCACAATACCCAGAAGCGGGAGAAGATGGGTGCTGGCTATGTCTAAATGACCTGTGGAGAGCCGTGGGACCCTACTGGTTTTGTTTTTTTTTTTTTCTGGCTTCTAGTACGTTTTCGGTCTCAGGAGGGCCTTTCTCTGTTAGCAATGATTTCTATCACAGTCCACATGCTCCTCTGCCATTTTTGTTCCAGGACAACATAACCTAGAAGGCTGAGTGGGTGTTCCCTCTGTTTTCAACTCACACATGCAACAGTGGCCTCACCTTTCTTTGCACTTTATCATGGAAATAGAAAATAAAGAATCATTTACTTTTCTTTCTATTCTCTTTCCGAGTTTCGCCTATTATTTTTTGGAGTGGTATTGGTTTTGCTTGTTCACATGTGTTTACATGTGTGTTGGTTTTCCTTGTTTCCTGATTTAAAGAAGTAGTTTAGTAGCCTAGCTGGCATGTTGCTGGGGAAGTGGAGGTCTCTATATTGTTCCTCTTTCTCCAGTGAACAGACACAGCATGTGTTCTGTAATTCCTGTCTGAGGGCTCAGTGGGGCCAGTTGTCCCTGCTGTGTTCTGCACCCCTAAAGCTTCCCTGAGAAGTTGTTGTCATACTTAAAAAAATATTTCTTGTTCTCAGTGTTAGATCTTCTGCTTTCACACTTATGATGCAATGACCTAAGAGCTTAAAGACTTTGCAGCCCTGTACAGAACATTTCCTTTAAAGGAGGCAAGGGAAACATGGCTAATTGCTCTGAAAAATAAAACAATACCCTTCCTGCTCCTGTCTCGCTCTGTCTTCCTGGATAGGGATGTCTCTGGGCTGTAGTTTTCTTACCTTTAAAATGAGGAGAGTATAATACTCTTAAGTCTCCTCCTGACCTGAAGCTCATAGACATGGCTCTGCGTGTAGTGCTTGCTCTCTGTGGAGGAAGGACAACAAGGCAAAGAGGTGTGTGTTACTCTGTCCTGTTTTAAAAAGTATTTTTGTTTGTTTAAGTCATGATTTCTCTGTGTAGCCACCTGTAGAACAGACTGGGTTTGAACTCAGGGATCTTCTTATTTCTGCCTCCTGAGTGCCAGGGCTAAAGAAAGGTCTATGCAGCCACATCTGGCTTAAAGTATTTCTAATAGGGACAAGAATGGTGTTATATGCCTGTAACTCCAGCATTTGGGAGGTAGAATCAGGACACACTGGGATTCTAGGCTACTCTGGACCATGTGAAGCTGTGTTTTTAAATAGCATCTCCATTTGTCTTGGGGATAGAGCTCTTATGTGTAGTGCTTGCCTAGATTACCCAGGGCTCTGGGCTCGATCACCAGCATTTGGTAAAAGAAAATTCTGGGCATGATGATAACACACCTGTAATCCTAGCACTTGGGAGACTGAGGTGGGAAGACTGGCGTGAGTTTAAGGACCAGCCCAGGCTAACAGAGTACAAGATTTTGGTCTCCCCAACCAGCTCCTTAAACCAAACCAAAGCAAACTGAGTCAGGTCTCTGTAAAGCAGGGTATGATGGCACACACTTGTTAGCTAGTCCTATAGGAAGCAGGAGGATCTCCATTTTGAGACTAGCCTGTGCTATATAGGGAGACCCTGCTTCAAGGGAAGCTCCCATAGCTAAGAACACTTTGAAGAAACCTCTGCAGAAGCTTTACCACTCCCACTGTGGCTTATTGCTTAGGGTCTTTTGGAAGTGCTTGCAGGCAGATAGCACATACACTTCAATGTCCTTTCTAGATGTGTGTCTGTAAGTTTTACATAGTGGTGACTTAAAGTGAATTCAAATAATTGGTATCTAGTGACTTCCTTTTGTTTTGTGTTCTTTTTACTTAATTTTTAAAAATTATGTATCTGTGTGTGGATATATGCACATAATTGCAGATCCCTAAGAACCCAGAGGTGTTGGATCCCCTGGCGTTCCAGCCACTCAGACTGGGTGCTGGGAATCAAACTTGGGTCCTTTGTAAGAACAGGAAGAAGGAGCAACCACTTGAGTCATCTCCATGGCCCTGTTTTGTTTTTGATTGTTTGTTTGCTTTTGTTTTTAATTTAAATTTTTTTTAAAAGCCAGGTCTCTCTGTAGCTCAGGCTGTCTTCAAACTCAATGCTTCTGCAATTTAGCCTCCAAGTAGTGGGATTCCAGACACGCGGCCCATGCCTGCCCTCCTCTGGTTATTTTATTATTTTAATTTTTATCTGATTTACATGTGTGCGTGTGTGTGTGTGTGTGTGTGTGTGTGTGTGTGTGTGTGCCTGCCTGTCTCCCCTAAGAGAAGGTAGCTCATAGGAATTGGTTCTCTTTCCATGTAGGTATTTATAGCCTGTCTGGCTTCTTTGTGGAGTCTTTTTTCTTCCACCTTTCTCCACCCCTAATGCAATTTAGGGGAGAAAAAAGGATAGAGAGGAAAGGAGGTGACATTGTTTTTAACTACTTCCTGCTGATTAGGGGCTCAGTGTCCTGGGAGCAATTTTGATCTTTGCTGTCAGGATATCTAATTTGTTCTTCTGTTGTCTTTGTGCATGACTAGTTAAAAAATCACAAACTGGGGCTGGAGAGATGGCTCAGCAGTTAAGAGCACTGACTGCTCTTCCAGAGGACCTGAGTTCAATTCCCAGCAACCACATGGTGGCTCACAACCGTCTGTAATGGGATCTGGTGCCCTCTTCTAGTGTGTCTGAAGACAGAGACAGTGTATATAATAAATAAATAAATCTTAAAAAAATGAAACCACAAACAACCAAAAAACATGTCACCCAGTGTAACCAACAATCTGGTCTCCTAGGACCCTACCTAGCATTTATATGTCCTTTGAAAAGTCCCCAGAATTCCAAATGTTACACACTTGCAGAAACTATCTGCAGCTAGCGAAGTCACGGCCCTCCAAGAGCATGAGGCAAACATAGTGGCTGCCGTGGAGAGTCTGAAGCAGCCCCACACCCACACCTGAGATTACAGTGAAGCATTCTCACAGTGTTTCTTCTGTTCTTCAAAGAAACCAAAATTCTCACTACACGTCCTGGTGCTGAGCCAGCTCTCCAGACTCCTCTTTGCTTTTTTAAAACCACGTCTGGAGAGATGGCTCAGTGGTTAAGAGCATTTGCTGTTCTTCAAGAGGACCCAGGTTCAGTTCCCAGCGTGACACTGGGTGGCTCATAATTGCTTGGTAAGCTCTACATTTTGTTTTTGGCCCCCACAGGCACTGTCAATCATCCTGACATACTCCACCCCATTACTTAAAATAAGAAAAATAAGCTTACTACACTGTTGTCTGTATTGGAATTAAGAACTAATTGTAGGAGCTGAATATGAGTCAGAGGTTTAAGACAATTTTCTGCTCTTGCGGGAAGCCTGGATTTTGTTTCCAGCACCAAATCTGAACAGCTGGAAATAATCTGTAATTGTTCCAGGGAACCCCATGACCCTCTAGGCACTACCCATGTACATAGGACACACATATGCTCAGATACTCACATACACACATAAAATAGAAATCTGTTTTAAAGAACTAATTGTAGATAGGTACTTACTTTCCTATTTTCTTAGTTTTGCTGTGCTTTCCTGCTTTCTAGGCCTCTAGATGTTGGGCTCAACTGATTCTCCTTCCTCAGTCTCTCAAATTGCTTAGGACTATACGGATGTTCCAGCATACCTGGATTGCTGTGCCTTATTGTGACCAATGGCTTATTTTCCGTGTTGCTTGGTCCAGGGCCCTGAGGTTATGAATGTGCTTCTGCCCTATGATGCCTCCTGCTATGGCAGACACCCTTGACATCTGGGCCGTGGATTCACAGATCACGTCTGATGGCTCCATCTCTGTCGATTTCCTTCTGCCCACTGGGATTTATATCCAGTTGGAAGTACCCCGGGAAGCTACCATTTCTTATATTAAACAGGTATGTCTATAATTAGACTTTCTCAAGACTGTGTAACTTACTGGAAAAGATATGTTACTTGCGTAAATCTTTGGTAAAACCGAAAGATGTTTAAATTTCAGGCCATTACATCTTAAAATTTTTGATATGCCCAATTTTCTATGTAGACATGCTAATTATCCCAGCTTTGTCTGTAACCCACATGTAGCAGCCGTGTTAAGATTGCACAAGTCGTGGCGACATGCCGTGATCCCAGCCTTTAGTTGGGGGAGGCAGGGGTGAGCGGTGGAAACAGGAGGATGAGGTATCGCCTGCACAGTAAGTCCGAGGTCAGCCTGTGGACCCTGCGGACCCTGTTGTGGAAGGGTAAGAAAGTTGAGCCCTTCCTGCTATAACTCCTGACTTTTGAGCTTGTCACACTTCTTTCTTCTGCGTGATGTTTGTCCCCATGCCCAGAACTCTTGTCATGTGCCAGGGGAAGTGTTGTCACTAAAAATCAACTGATATATGAAGTGCACCCCCCCGCCCCCCGATTTTACTTTGGCCCTGACTGGTTTAGAACTCATAGCTGACTGCCTCCCTTGACCTTCCAAGTTCTAATGAGGGTGAGGGGACAGGCACAGCTCCCCACATGAAGCAGCCCAAGGAGTTTCATGTGTATGATTACCTGCATGTGTGTCTGTGCACCATGTGTGCAGTGCCCATGGTGGCCAAAAGAGGCATCAGATCCCTTGAGACTAGTTACATTGTGAACTAATAAGTGGGTGCTAGGAATTAAACTCTGGTCCTAGGGGACAATTTGTAGGTGTTGGTTTTCTCCCTCCACCGTGTGGGTTTTGGAGAACCCAACACAGGTCATTAGGCATGGTGGCCTATGCCCTTATTCACTGAACCATCTGTCCTGTCCCAGAGTTGGGATGTAATAAAGACTTCACTTTAAGACAGAAATCTCCCTGTGTAGGCTCGGCTGGCCTGGAGCTTTCTACGTAGAGTGGGCTAGCTTTGAATGCCACAGAGACCTGCTTCCTTCTGGCTCCTAAGAGCTGGGATTAAAGGCATTAGCTACCATGGTTGGCAAAGCAGCTTGTGGGCTTCTTGAAGATGAGAATACTGGCCTCATACATGATCTTAACGACAGTCAATCACACATACAGCTTTGGGTTTGGAGGGTTCTTTTAATGGTCGCTAATGAATCTAAATGAGATCACCAGATGGACCCGGGGGAGGAGGGGCACACATGGAGGATTACGGTTGCTAGGGAAAGTCTAGATCTCTGGGATGCAGGAAGTGAGCATCTTCACTGTAAATACAGTGAATAGTTGTTTGAGATTCTGAGGAAATGCCTTGTGGGAGGCGTGAGGCCCTGCCCAAGGTCATGTACTCTGGGTCCTTAAACCTGGTTTATTGCTAGTTTAAAACAAAATACTTGATAATCTTCACAGCCAGCTGCTAATGTCCCAAGGTCCCTGTCAGACAGATGCGTTTGTTTTTGGTTTTGTTTTACATGTTTTGTGTGTGTGTGTGTGTGTGTGTGTGTGTGTGTGTGTGTGTGTGTGTGTGTGTGTGTATGTGTGCATATACACCTGTGCATGTGCTCAGGTCACCAGACAGTTCACAGGAGTCGGCTTTTCATCACGGGGTTCTTGTGACTGAATTTGGCATCAAGGTCTTTATCCACGGAGCCACCTTGCCTCCTCCCTACCGTGCATTCATTACAAGACTGCTAAGCATGAAGGACGTTCACCAGGAACTGCAGTGTTGTTGATTGCTCAGTCCTGCCTAGCTCCATGAGTTGTGATATGTGCAAACTGGCAGTAGGCATCGTTGTATATGTATCTGTGCACGTGTGTCAGCATTCTGGATAACGTCTTACTGTATTCCCCTGCAGATGTTATGGAAGCAAGTTCACAATTACCCAATGTTTAACCTCCTTATGGACATTGACTCCTATATGTTTGCCTGTGTGAATCAAACTGCCGTATATGAGGAACTTGAAGATGAAACACGAAGACTTTGTGATGTCAGACCTTTCCTTCCAGTTCTCAAACTAGTGACTAGAAGCTGTGACCCAGCAGAAAAATTGGACTCAAAAATTGGAGTTCTTATAGGAAAAGGTAACTCAAAAGTTTCCAGAATGAAGTCTTTGTTCTGTGTGTTAACACACATGTAAGTATATTCTACGCCATCAGTTTCAATGTTTAGTCCATGGACTGATCTGTGTTCAGGGTTTGAGAATCAGAACTGAAGGCTGAACTGAAGCTCTAGCTATGTGACGTTGCCTCCGCACGCAATGGCTTGCCTCTCTCGTACTTTCCTTTGCTGTTGGTTTATTTTTACTTTACATAAGCATTGCTCTTCAATTAGTGGTACAGAAATGGTTAGGTGATTTGAGAAATTCACAATACATGGTCTTATATATGGCCCAGATGGGCTTCTGTCTCACTGTGTAGATCAGCTGAGGTCATGGACTGCTCTCCATGAGTGTAATCATGTGTTCCTTTAATGCAGCACTGTGAGGTAGAGGCCAGACCGGTCAACATAGCAAGTTACAGGCCAGCCAGGAGTACATCGTGAGACCCTGTTTCAGACAGACAGACAGATTAAAATTGCTATCTCCCTGCCTCAGCTTTATGGGTACAGATATTGGAGGCATGCTCTACCTTTCTTGGCTGAGAAACCTTTTCCTAATATATGATTTTTATTCTTTTATGAACTACCTATAAATACCTCCTAATCTGAGCTTATTTTATATATAATTGTTTACCAATTAAGACAACTGTAAGTTGATTAATGTTTCTATAAATTAACTCATGTTTTTGGCAAATTTTTGCTCTTTTACTAACGTTATTTTAAATTAAAAGTTTCTTTGTATCAAATAAAGATATATCCATAATTCCTCAAATTATTTCTAGGGACTGAAGGTGTCGCTCAGTTGATAGAATGCTTGCCTAGGATTCGTGAATTCCTGAGCCCCATCCAAGCAAACAGACAGTAGTGGGCATGGTGATGCATGCTGGAAGGGTCAGGAGTTCAAAGTCATTCTCAGCTACATGGCAAGTCGGAGGCCTCAAAGGTCTCCACAAGACCCTGTCAAAAAAAGAAAAGAATTTCTGGAGAAATTAAGGACACAGAGGAATTAATTTTCTCTTACTGTAGAAGTTTTAGCAGACAAGATTTAATGTCTGTCAACATCTTGCTTTAGAGAAAGTGCTGATCCTACTTAGGAACTACATGGGGTTATTAAAGATAGGGCTTTGAAGATTAATCCCAAGTCAGAAAGTCTCTGGAGCTTTTGGATTTGACTGACTACCTGCTTTGGTGAGATTTACTGCAGTAGCACAATAAAGGGCCACCTCCTTTAAGTTAGCTGTTCTTTGAGGCAAAAGTAAGGTGCTTACCTAGCACCCCAATTTTTTATTACATTTATTTATTTATCTCTTTGGGTGTACGTGTTTGCTTAACTCTCCCTACCCCCCACCCTGTCTCTCCCTGTCTCTGTCTCTGTCTCTGTCTCTGTCTGTCTGTCTGTCTGTCTGTCTCTCTCTCTCTCTCTCTCTCTCTCTCTCTCTCTCTCTCTCTCTCTCTCTCTGTGTGTGTGTGTGTGTGAGATAGGACAAGATTTTTGCTGGTTTCCCACTAAGTACATTCTGGGGATTGAACTTGGGTCTTTAGGCTTGGTGGTCAGCATTTTTATCTACTAAGCCATCCTGTAGGCCCAAACTTAGATTACCCTTAATCTCAGATATGGATTAACTAGCTACCACTAACTGTCCTAAGCTTAATAAAATTAGCAAATAAAAACATAGGAAATACAAGTATTTCATAGGACATACTTGGGCTAAAGCATGTCTTCAGGATTTGTCTACACTGTGATTGATCAGTGCTGTCTTTCCGTCTTACAGCCTTTGCCCTCCCAGCACAGCGCAAGGGTGTGATATAAAGCAATAGACTATATTTCATACAGTATCTTGACTTACTGCATCTGTGTTTTGTGTATTATGCTCTGCAAGTTGACCAAGATATATACACAATATTTATAGCACAAATTAAGCAGTTTATATGCTCAACTGTTTATAAATAGTTTTGCTTCTTAGGGGATCTGGCAATTCTTTCCGCTCACAGGCTGAAAGTTTTTAATGTATAAGTTGTGCTTCCGAGCAAGTCCTCACTGTTCATACCTAATGAGTCGGTGTCTGCAGTTGCTGCTCTGTCCGTAGTGACTGTATCCAGGGCTGGGTGAGGTCATGCCTCCTGAGAAAACAATAAACAATTACTTCAGTTTAACTTCAGGAACAAGGTTGCTCCCTCCTCTGTCCAAAGAAAACAATAGAACTTTTACAGCAGAACGGCCCTGGGCAAGCTAAAAATACCATTTCCTCCAGGATGGTGTGCTTGATATTTCTTTAGTGTTTATTGTAAATAATTATTTACTGAGTTGGTCTTTGTGCTCCGATTGCTTCCTCCTGTGAAAGGGCAGACTCCCATGCCTTGCTTTCTACGGCACCCAGTAAAGCAGACTCACAGGCAGACATGGTTTATCAGCAGTTTCAAGGGACTGTTTGAGTTGGGCCTGGCTTTGGAGATTTGTAATCCTAGCTGCTTCAGAGGCCAGGGAAGTAAGACCACAAGTTGAAACCTTCAAGGCATTCTTGCAATCTGGTGAGCCCTTGTCTCAGAGTGAGCATTTCAGAAGGGAGCTGTGAGTGTAGTTTGGTAGTGGAGCACTGGCTTCATGTGCCAGGCCCCGAGTTCAGTCCCAAGCACCACTGCCACTCAGTGCCCCTCCCCCCACCAGGTTTGGGCTTTGCTCTGTTTGAGACTGGGCTAAGTACCTCCCCCAGGCTGGTTTCCAACTCTTGGCCTGCTTGAACTTCCCCTGGCTATATTCACAAGTGCTGGAGAAGACTGGAGGAGACGGCCACTGTGATCATAGTGTTTTCTCCTGCCTTTTAGGTATAATATTTGCCTATATGTCATGCACTGTTTTCTGTCATTTTCCTAGAGAAAGCATATGGAAAATTAGGTTTAAACTTACTTAGCTTAAGTTATTAATGGTTTGTCCTCTGTCAGTGTTAGTTCTAGGAATCAATCCCAAACCCTCGTGAACACTATATAAGCTCATTGTCACTGAGACATTTGTTTTTTAGAATTTTTAAAGTTTAAAAAATGATTTTATTTCTTAAAAAATATTTTTATTTATTTTATGTATGTGACTACACCATCTTAGAAGAAGGCATCAGATCCCCTCACAGACGGTTGTGAGCCACCATGTGGTTGCTGGGAATTGAACTCAGGACCTCTGGAAGAGCAGTCAGTGCTCTTAACTGCTGAGCCATCTCTCCAGCCCAGTTTATTTTATTGAAAATTGATTTTTCATGTAATATAATTTAATTACTCTCCCACTCCTCCCAATTCCTCCCCACCTCCCTTCCCATCAGGAGTCACCTCTTTCTGTCTAGTTTGAAAACAAACAGGCATCTGAAAGATAATAATAAATAAGATAAAACAAACCAATTGGAATAGGATAAAACAAAGGGGAAAAGCCAAAGAAACTCATTTGCACAGTTGTGCCCACGAGAATCCTATAATATATACAAAGGACCTGCAAGACTTTTTTTTTTTTTTTTTTTTTTTGGTTCTTTTTTTCGGAGCTGGGGACCGCACCCAGGGCCTTGCGCTTCCTAGGCAAGCGCTCTACCACTGAGCTAAATCCCCAACCCCCTGCAAGACTTTTTAAAGGCCCTGACTCACTTTGAGATTAAAAAACTTCCAAATATAAGATGCCATTGACTTTGACTTTAGGGTTTTTTTTTGGGGGGGGGGGTTGTTTTTGTTTTGTTTTGTTTGGGGGGGGCATTTACTGCTGGACATGAAGCCTACCAGTAAGAGTATTTAGTTAATCTGGAGGGATGGTTCAGTGGTTAAGAGCACTGACCGCTCCTCACAGATCTGAGTTCAATTCCCAGCAACCACATGGTGGCTCACAGCCATCTGTAATGGGATCCGATGGCCTCTTCTGGTGTGTCTGAAGACAGTGACAGTGTACTCATACATATAAAATAAATACATCTTTTAAGACAGACAGACAGAGAGAGAGAGAGAGAGAGAGAGAGAGAGAGAGAGAGAGAGAGAGAGAGAGTGAGAGTAGTTTTTTCCCTAGTAAGACTTCCTTGTAGACTCTATTTGGTTTGGAGATCGTTCTGAGTTAGGGATGGGGGCATGTGTCCACTTCTCCTTTCAGGACCCCATCGGGTGCAGACCCTGCAGGCAGTGCGCCCTCTGTGCACGCTGCCTCAGTCTCTGGTTCATGTTTTGGCCCTGCTGTCTGGAAAGCCTTGTTTCCCTGGTGTCTTCTGACCCCTCTGGCTCTTCTTACATGGTTTCCACCAGGTTTTCTCCAGTTTGCCTGAGCCCTGAGGCGAGAGGTCTTATAGAGACATACTGTTTAGGGCCGAGTGTTCCAAGGTCTCTCTCTGCACACTGCCAGGCTCTGTGTCCCTCTGTTTGTTCCCATCTGTTGCAGGAGGAAGCTTCTCTGATGACAGCTAAGCATAGCACCGATCTATGAGTAAAACAATACAATTAGGAATCATTTTATTTCTGCATTCCTTTAGTAGAGCAGTAGTATTTGTTTTTCCCCTAGGTCCTTGGACTTTTAGGTACAAGTTTTTAGTCACCCAAGCAGTGTCAGGTGTGGCTCCATCTTATGAAGTGGGCTGTCAATCACATCAGATCGTGGTCGCACAAGCTCTGTGTTGCCATGGCACTGCCTGCCTTGCAAGCTGGATGCTGCCACTGTAGACTGTTGGGTTTGCGGTTGATGCTTACCTTTCTCCTTCCTTCGGTAGCGTGCAGAGTGCTTTCTGGTACCGGGTCTTACTGTGCCAGTCAGGCTGGCCTGGAATTAGCTTATGTAGGTCTTGCTGGTCTTAAATTTGAGATCTCACTGCTTTAACCTTCTAAGTTCTTCAGATTCACTACATCATCCTAACAATCTTTTTAAAGATAGGAACTTCACTGTCTCCTTCTGGCTGACCAGAGCTCACCATATAGAACAGACTTGCCTTGAACTCACTGAGCCCCTCAGGCTTTGCCACCACACCTTATCCTTAGCCCTTACATTTAACAAAATTAAACTTTTGTTGTTGTTTTGTAAATGTGTGGATTTGTGCATGGACACTGCACATGCAGAGTCTGAATACAACCTTGAAAGTTGCTTCTCTCCCTCCTCTCTGAGTTCCAAGCATTGAATGTCCACTCCGTGCAGCAAGCACTTTTACCCACTGAGACATCTCATTTACTCCAAAATTTAATCAAAAAAATGTTTGCATTTATTTGTGTGTTTGCTTGTTGGTGAACACATGGAGGTCAGAGAACAAATCGTGAGGAGTCCATTCTCTCCTTCCTCCATGTGAGTTCCAGGAATCAACTTTAGCTATCGGCCTTGGCATCTTTACTTAAGTAGCTTTTACTGAGCCATCTTGCTGGCCCCCAAACTTCATTTTTGAAGAATTTTTGCAGTGGTTCTCAATTCATGAAGCATTGCCATACCTGAAGGATATACATAGCCCAGGTGTGGCCTTTAATTTTGCACTAATGGGCAGAAGCATCAGCGGGAGACCTTTGAGTTTGAGGCCAGTCTGGTCTACATAGCAAGTTCCAGGACGGCCAGTACAACATAGAGAGTCCCTGTTCCCACAAACAAACAATGACAACAAGAAAACACTGAGCAAATGCTTGTAATCTCAGAACTAGGGAGGCAGAGACAAGAGCATCCTGGAGGCTTGTTGGCTGCCCACTCTAACCTAATAAGTGAGCTGTGAATCAGTGAGAGATCCTCAAAGGAAGGTTGAGGGTGTTGCTGAGAACAATGTATGAAATTGTCTGTTGGTCCCAACCTACATATATGTGCATAAACTCTCACATGTATGCAATAAAGTTATTGCCAGATCAACAGTGATTTCTGTACTTCAGTGTATGTTGAATCTTTATACTTGGAATTGTAGCCATGTTTGTTGTATGGGACTCTTGGTGGGAAATAATGGATCAGTAGGCAGACACTAGAGTGCAGTGAATATACTGCCAAGTCACAGAGGGCTGTGGTAAGTGGAGGGAGGCTGCTTGGGGAGTCTAATTCCAAGCAGGCTTTGATGAGGAGTTTGCAGATGAAGGGGTTATAGGAAAGTGAGCAAAAGGGAGTGGGATCTGAAGGATAGCCTTCCTGGAGAAGAACAAGAATTGATGGGGTTGTTGAAAGAGGCCACCAGGATAAGCAGCAAAGACTATTTAGGTATATTGTATATTCCCTGCTCAGAGCAAGGGATGCTCTTGGGAACCCCTCCTACCCCCACTTTCTTTTCATGTGTCATTATAACAAAAGACAGCAAGATACAGACTCATTCATGACCAGCACATGGTTTTATACTGATCAGCGTTTGTCTTGCTGGTTCACTTTGTTCTCTCAGACTGTATGAAATGTTTGAGCTTGAAGGACATGGAAGATACCAAACCTTCTGCTAGGCCTTAAATTCCATCTGTAATTTCAGGGGAGCAGACAGACCCTGGATGTTAATCTGTGTGGAAGCAGTCATTTTATCTTGGTCCAGCTGGAAATTTTTTTCCTGATAATTTAAGAGAATGGGAAAAGTTAAACATTCACACAAGAAAACCTCTCCAAAGAGAACAGTGCCATTTGAGGGGCTTAGTTGCTGAGAGCTGTGAACTTCGATGCTACTGCCTTAGCTGAGAGCCAAGTCCTCTGGAGTTCACTTTAATCTGGACTCTGTGAACATCCTCTTGGCCTAGATAATGACTTGGACTCTCATCCCACTTCGGTTCCCTGGGAAATTAAAAAAAAGTTAAATTACAGGTACTTGGGTGTGTATAGGAGAGTGCCGGTGCCAGTGGAGGCTAAAAGAAGGCATCGGATTCTCTGGCGCTGGAGTCATAGGTGGTTATGAGCAGCATCCCCGCCCCCAAAGCAGGTGCTGAGCGCAAGCTTGGGCCTCTGCAAGAGCAGTGTGCGCTCCTAGCAGCTGAACTATATCCCCAGCCCCATTCTAGGAAATTTCCTATTGAAGGAGTTTAAATGGGAAGTAACATGATCAGATTTGTATTTTAGAAGGCTTATTCAGACTAAGATTAGAGAGATTAGGCCGTCGAGACCGTCCACTGAGTCAGGACACTGGAGTCTCACTCAGTCGCACAGCCTGAGGCTGATTCCCAGTACCCACATGGGAGACGGAGGGACTGGTTCCCACAGACTGTGCTCACGTGTCTGTACCCTTCCACCGAATCAATAAACGTAACTTTAAAGCCTTCAACTAAGGAATCCATGGGAAATGTGGTAATCGCCTGGAGGAGCGATGCTGAGGGATAGGATTGGGTTAATGGCTGCAGACACAGACAGGCAGACAATCTGAAGACATTTAGAAGGCATTTTAGAGCTGGGTCCTGTGGTGCCTCCAGCCATCTTAGCAGGCAGGCCAAGGCCTGAAGACTTGAGAGCAGCCGAGACTGGTAGACCCTGTCTCAAATATTCCCCACCCCCATGCCCCACAGAAGAGTGGAGTGGACACAGTGAGCAGGCTGGTTTTTGCTGTTGGGTACTCATTTCTCTTCCCTGTTAACCCGTTATCCACGAGTGTTAACAGTGCACTCTAAGAAACTCCCACCTACAGAATTCATGCTCACAAACCATGCAGAAGTCGCCTCCTCCCCCAGTGCTCCATAACGTTTTGTGTTGAATATATTCATAGCTGTCCTGGGGCGCATGTGGCTGTTTGCACATGCCTGCCTGGGGGTCCAGATGTTTCTGCTAAAATTCTATAGGACAGCCACAGCTCATTTACAATAATGGTTTGGAGTTTTGTTTTTTGTTTTTCTACAGGCATAAGACTGTCCAGGAAAATCTATGGCTCTTTTTTCTTTTTTTTTTTTTTTCTTCGGAGCTGGGGATCGAACCCAGGGAATCTATGGCTCTTTTATCCTGTGGTTTTAAATCATGGATCATGAATTTTACTTTTTTTTTTTTAAAGATTTATTCATTTATTATATATATTAGTACACTGTAGCTGTCTTCAGATACACCAGAAGAGGGCATCGGATCTCTTTGCAGATGGTTGTGAGCCACCATGTGGTTGCTGGGAATTGAACTCAGGACCTCTGGAAGAGCAGTCAGTGCTCTTAACCACTGAGCCATCTCTCCAGCCCTGAATTTTACTTTTTTATTATTACATTTTAACTTTTGAGAGTGTAGCCATGACTGTCCTGAAACTTGCAGTGGCTCCTCTGCCTCCACTCCCGGATTCTCCCAGTGTTACATGTGTGCACCTTCATGCCCGGTTTTGGTGGTTGTAAGATTGATAACCCACCTATATTTCTTTTTTTTTTTTTTTTTTTTTGGTTCTTTTTTTTTTTTTTCGGAGCTGGGGACCCGAACCCAGGGCCTTGCGCTTCCTAGGCAAGCGCTCTACCACTGAGCTAAATCCCCAACCCCCACCTATATTTCTACATGCTTTAAATTGGTATGTTTTAGAGAACCAACAGCATGTATGTTTTATACGCGAGACCCGTTTTATCTGCGTTAGTTTGTTAGTTTGTCTTCTTTCATGGTACTTTCCTGCCCAGTTTTATCTGCTCAGTAAAAGGCAAATATCTAAGTTAGTTTGTATCTGAGATATTCTGTGTTTTTTAAATTATTTTTGGCTATGAAAAATATATAACATATTTACAAAATTTCTTTAGGTCTTCATGAATTTGATGCCTTGAAGGATCCTGAAGTGAATGAATTTAGAAGAAAAATGCGCAAGTTCAGCGAGGACAAGATTCAGTCTCTGGTGGGGCTGTCTTGGATTGACTGGCTCAAGCACACGTACCCGCCCGAGCACGAGCCGTCCGTCCTGGAGAACCTGGAAGACAAACTTTATGGAGGGAAGCTGGTTGTGGCTGTGCATTTTGAAAATAGCCAGGTAGTGTTTGATATAGTATCTTACTTGGGGATGAGCCTCTGATTTCACCTGACCGCTGCTCCATTCTTAGAAGCGCTTCTTGCTTAGAGAGCACTACTACAAAGAAAACTTGCAGAGTCCATAGACTTAGTCTGTAATTGTGATAGCCTTTGTGCAAATGTTTTTCATGTGTTACAATAGTATAAAGACGAGTTGTCAAACCACACTTCCTAATTGCCTTTTAAAGTTGTAAGAGAAAGACAAATTTAAAGATGCATTTTAGTTTTACTTTGTTTTATGTGTATGAGCTTTGCCTGCATCTATGTGTACTGCTTGCATGCCTGGTGTCCACAGAGGCCACATGGCTTTGGATCCTCTAGAACTGCAGTTACAGACAGTTGTGAGCTGTCACTTGGGTGCTGGGAATTGAACCCAGGTTCGCTTGAGGAGCAGTCAGTGCTCTTTACTGCTGACACTTCCTTCTGGCTTCTTAAAGAGATATTTTAGATAGGGGTGGAGGGGGAAGCCTAATTACATAATCCCCCCCCCCCATTTTCTTCCTTTCCTTTCTTTCTAATTTTCTTTTCGCTTTTTAGTCAGGTCTCATGAATGGCCTTGAACTTTTGATCCTCCAGTCTCCTGTCCACATTGCTGGCACTGCAGGTGTACATCCTAGCCTGGTTTACATAGCACCAGGGTTTGAATCCATGGCGTCACTCCTGCCAGGCAGACACTTGGACTGAGACCTCCATTGTTTTTGTTGTTGTTTTTTGTTTTAAACGTTGTTTGCTTATGTAGCTCGGAAGTAGGGTGTTTTCCCAGTACACACAAGGCCATAGGTTCAATCCCTAGCAGTTCTTTCTGTCTCCCCCATCCCCTCTCTCACAGTTGGTAAAGTTGGACAGAAGTCATTCATTGATAGGTTAATCAGTAATGAGGTGTGGATCTTCTTACCAGTTACCAACACATGCTTTTTTGTCTATGCTGGGCATCAAAGCCTAGGCCATGGCATCATAGTGCACACCTGTAATTCCAGAGCCAGAGCAGGCAAATCTCTGAGGTCGGGACCACCCTGGACTGCAGACAGGACAGTCAGGGCTACACAGAGAAACCCTGTCCACAAAACTGAAAACAAACACCAATAACAAACCAGGCCATCATGCTAGGCCTGTGGGCCGCTGCTGAGCTCTGCCCTTAGCCCCAGGTTTTGTAATAATTAATTGGACACTATCCATTGACCTCTTACCTGAGAATAAAGTTCAGCTAATTTTTGCTGTGGGTGTTTTTGAAACAAAACAAATGATTATGACATTTCAATAATTTGCATAAAGACATGTCATATTGTCATATACATATCACATTTGTTTTATTTTCATAAAACTGGGAGTCTCAAGTAATATTTTTTAAATGACCAGTAAATATTCCTATTAACAAAGATTCCAAACCAAAGAATAAACTTAGTATAGAGATTCAAAGTATCTAAGCTGGCTCAGAGCTCCTGATCCTTCTGGCTTCATTGCCTAAATTCTGGGGCCACAGGAGAATGCCACTATGCCCAGCAACTGTAGCTAAATATTAATTTTACCTTGGGAGCTGTGACATTCAGAATGCAAAACATTACTTCTAAATTATCAGAAAACAAATTATAAGTGTGTGCATGTTTAGCATAGAGAACATCTGAGCACAATTGTGTTTTCCAGGCAAATACAAAAAAATGCATCACGTTTTCTGCCTTCCCTCTTTTTAGGATGTATTTAGTTTTCAAGTGTCTCCCAATTTGAATCCTATAAAAATAAATGAATTGGCAATCCAGAAACGCCTCACTATCCGTGGGAAGGAAGAGGAAGCTAGCCCCTGTGACTATGTGTTACAGGTCAGTGGGAGAGTGGAGTATGTGTTTGGTGACCATCCACTGATTCAGTTCCAGGTATGTATATGACGGCCTGCCACCGCAACAGAGTACAGGGCTGCCTCTACCTTCCAGGTCTCTAAGGAAGCGCCTGTAGCTGACTGAACATTTGGCACCTACAGAAAGCTTTACAGAACTATATAATAAACATCTCTTACTGGACCCTGCTCCTAGGTGATCACACAGAGTTTTGGCAAGTTTGTTTTTCTTCCCAGTACGTTTGCGTTGGACAGTGATTGCATGTGAATATGCATCTGTGTGTTTGCATTCTGCCGGTGGATTATTGCAGCGCTTAATCTTGTTTTCCTGGAGCATGGGAACGTACATGTGTTGTGTATAGCTGCTTACTAAGTTTTTACAAACATATTTAAGTGTTATATTTTGGAGGAAGTAAAAAAAAAAAAACCTACTTGTTTAAATAGATACTTGCAAGCATCTCATAGAAGAAGAAAAGGTTTTAAGGGCTGGCAAGATGACCTAGCGGTAAAGGTGACTGCTGCTCACTGCTGAGGAAAGGAGTTTGATCCCAGGAACTCCAAAGAGAGCTGACTCCACAGACTTGTCCTCCGACCTCCACAGCCCACACACATGCATTGCACACACACAGTAAGAGTGAATACCTTTTAAAAGGAAAAGATTCTTTTAGTTTTTTGTTTCTCTTGTTGCTGGATATTGAACCCAGGGCCTTCTATATTTTAAGCATGTGGTTTTCCACTGTCTAATTCCCATTCATTGTTTGTCATATTTCTTATTCCTTTATTTTTTCTTATTATATCCACACGTGGGTGAAGTATTGCAAGTCTTAGGTCCCAATAGACCTTTGAGTATATTCTGTCTGCAGTGGCCAGCGAGATGGGTCTATGGGTAAAAGGTGTTTGCTTTTAAGCCTGATAACTTGAGTTTGATCCCCGAGACCCAGATGGTGGGAGTAGAAATTGTCCTTTAATTGTCTTCCACATGTGTGCTGTGTCATACATGTATTCCTCACTCCATCCATAAAGAAGTAAATAAGCAAACAAGCCAGCTGAGTCGCTGTCTTGCTTTCTATTGCAAGGCATTAAACTGCCTTAAGTTGTTTATGGAGACAAGTGCAGTTCAATAAGAGATGTGCAGGGCACTACCCCACTATCCTCGAGTTGCTTTGTATATTGTAGTAATTTTTTTGTGTGTGAGACAGGCTGTCATTATGTAGTCCTGGCTGCACTGTAACTTCCTCTGTAGACCAGGCTGGTCTCAAACTCCCAGAGATCCACCTGCCTCAGCCTTCTGAGTGCTGGGACCTAGGTGTGTGCCACTGCACCTGGCTAGAGATTTCTTTACGAGAAATCTTTGCCAGGTCGTTCTAGAAGCAGAACTGAAAAGGGGCCAGGATACAGGTCAGTAGAACAGGTTAAAGCCTGCATTGGTTGGTTGGGTTCTCTTCATTTGTGATAGTCTTAGGGTTGTACTCTGTAGCCCGCAGGGGTGTGATCCTGCGTCAGCCTCCAGCTGCTGAGCCACACAAGCCAGTTAGCTATGCTCGGGTATGGCGGTGCCACACATTGAGTGCCGTCTGTATGCAAGGAAAGCGTGGACGCTGGCTGTGGCAGCTTCTTCATGTGCTCCCAGCAGTAGAGAGGCAGAGGCACTGGAGGGGTCTGGAGTCAGTGCCTTGTCCAAAGAGAAAGTGGTTGGGGATTCATTTAACAGGGAACGTTACACTGTCTGTTGTGGTTGTGGTGTGCCCTCTGGCTCAGGAGGCCTAGGTCAGCATAGCTTATGTGCACAGCTCGGGGTAGTAGGCAGTTGAACTCTGACTGAGCAGGAAGAAGGAAGTAAAGGTGCAGGGTGAGCAGCCTGGAGCACGTCTCTCCTCACGCTCTGTCATCTTGCTCAAGGCGTCCTCCATCAGACTAGCGCATAACAGGCTGGATCGTGCTTTGGACCTGTAGAAGTTTCTTTTCAGGAATTCATGGGATTTATAATATATATTGTAATCTTTGGCAATAGGAATAGTCACTGTCTTTTTGTTTGTTTGTTTGCTTGTTTGTTTTTTAATTTATCCTTTGTTGAGCCTCCTGGTTTTGTGAAGATAAACCAGAACCTTAGGCTGAAAGACCAGAAGGTCTTGTCTGGGTAAGCGGCTGGTAACACTCACCTAGAATCCTGTGCTGTACAAGGGCCGCGTCAGGGCTCCTCTGGAATGAACCACTCAAACCATTCCTGACTGGTTGGCAGAAGTGTGACGTGGGCATCAGACCGTGGATTTATGGGTGGGTCTTAGAGATATGAGGTGTGTAAATTAACCCTTCTGATTTTCATGGCCATCAGCTGTGAAATGGAACTGGGTCTCTTGAAGACTGTTATTAAGAATAGCCATATTGTATGTATCTCTCTCCATTCCTAGGTAATTAGGTACTCAGTTAACAGTGGCTATTGTATGTGGGTTTTGTTGTTGATGGTTTGTTTGCTTGATGCTAATAATTGGACTGGGTCTCTTGCATCTGCTAGGCAGATGATCTACCTCCAAACTCCATCATTGGCCATGGTCTTCTTAGACAGGGCCTCTTGCTCATACTGAACTAACCTACTGTTTTCTTATGCTGACCTCAAACTCATGGCCCTCTGGCTTTAGTTTCCCAACATTAAACCACAAGGATGCATCACCACGCTATGCTGTGCTGTGATTTTATAACATTTTCATTTATTTGTTTTGTATGTATTTGTGTGCACCAGAGTGTGCTTATGGAGGTCAGGGAACAACTTTTGGGAGTTGATTCTCTCCTACCACCATGTAGGTCAGGGCTGAGCATGAGTCATCAGGCTTGGTGACTCAGTGCCTTTCCCTGCTGAGCCCTTTCGCTGACTCCTCTGTTGCAGTAGTTTTAAAATTATTTTTATATTATGTGTATGGGAGTTTTGCCCATGTGTATATATGTGCACCATGAATATGCAGTACCAGAAGTGGTTGCAAGATTCCCCAGGGCAGCCAGCGACTGCTGCATCTCCAGGTTTCCTGTGTTGGGATTTTAAATGATTATATTCTTGATACCAAGATGAGTATCATATACCTATACTGCACATTTAGTAAAGTGTTGTTCAGATTAATTTTCTTTGCTGATTTAAATGATGCCTGAAAATCTCTGCCCTCTCCTCTCTTGCTGCTGTAGTATATCCGGAATTGTGTGATGAACAGGACCCTGCCCCACTTCATCCTTGTGGAATGTTGTAAGATCAAGAAAATGTATGAACAAGAAATGATTGCCATAGAGGCTGCCATCAGCCGAAACTCCTCCAGCCTTCCTCTCCCTTTACCACCAAAGAAAACACGAGTTATTTCTGTAAGTTTCCTGTGTCAGCCTTTGGTAACCCCAGAGCCATGTGATTTCAGTCTGTGTCCTGAGTCTCAGACCCATTTCCTTTGCTCACTTCTCCTTCTGTGAAAATCAACATCTTTGCCAAAAGTTCGTCACCATTTACTTGAAAAATAGCTTTCTTCTGCATGGTATTTTTAGTGCGCCCTCACCAAATACTCTCTGATTAGACATTATACTTGAACACCCTGAGCCATAGGACATGAGATAGATATCTGAATAGGCAGTATATATATTTCTTTTGTTTCTATTTCTCAGTCCTGTTTGTAGCTCTGGTTCCTGACTTGAGGCTTAGGAATGCTCAGCTTGCTAAGTGCAGCCTGTTTCATTTCTGTCAGCTTACTCTGCTAGGACAGTTGAGGGTGACTGGGGGTTAAGACCAGTGTTCCTGTGGGCCCAGGCTGGCATGGGACTTGTTTAGACCCAGGGCAGTCGTCCTGTCTCAGCGTCCTATGCTCTGGAATCACACATAGGTGTCGACACATGCTCTTTCCGCCCTCCGCCCTCCGCCCACCTCTCCCTCACTTCACTTCTCAGCATTAACAGACACAATAACCAAGTGCTTAATTTAATATGTATGATTTTTGGCCAGGGATGTAGCTCAAGGTAGGGTTTCTTTGTGTGTAGCCCTAGCTATCTCAGAACACACTTTCTGGAACTTAAAGAGCCGCCTGCCTCTGCCTGTAGAGTTCTGGGATGAGAGGTGTACCCCATCTTTTGGAAATATGTATGATTCTTAATTGTTAGATCAGAGCTCTGTTTTCACAACTTGTGCTCTACCAGAGCTAAAAGTCTCCCATGGCTAGTTAGGGTTACCATTATGATGCCATTGCCACCACAACCAAAAGCAACTTGAGGGGTTTGGAAGGGTTTATTTGGCTAACACTTCCTGAGTCATAGTTCATCGGGGAAGCCAGAGCAGGAACTCCAACCATGCAGGAGCCTGATGGCAGGAGCTGATGCAGTCCGTGAAGCAAGGCATGTTCCTTCAGCTTGCTCAACCTGCTTTCCTGTAGAATCCAGGACCACAGCCCAGGGTAGCACTACCCACAATGGGCTGGACCTTTCTACATCAGTGTAGAAGGCACCTCAGGCTTGCCTACAGCCTGATCCTGTGAAAACATTCTCTCTTCAGATGACGGTAGCTTTGGTCGGGTTGCCATATGCCTAGCCACCCAGCTATCATGTCATATTCATGTCTTTCACTAAAAAGCCTCTATTTATTTTGTTCTTTTACAGCATGTCTGGGACAACAACAACCCTTTCCAAATTGTCTTGGTAAAAGGAAATAAGCTTAACACAGAAGAAACTGTGAAAGTGAGTACTTGTTAACAGTTGAATGGGCGTGAGCACGTATTTGTATAATTCGTGAACTCTGTGGTATCATTCATAGTCTGGCAGCTTGTTGTAAAACTGCTGAGTGTAAGAATCTCATATAATCCAGACTGTCCTCAAACCGTGTAGCTGAAGCTGGCATTGAACTTCTTGATTTCTGCCTCTGCCAGCCAAGTGCTTGCTGGATTACTGTGCATGAACTGCTGTGCCTGACAGCTTTTTAATTTTGAAGAATTTTTTGGTTAGAGATTTATTAGACAGCCTGGAAATTTTCTTAGTGCATATCACTGAGGAAATTCTGCCTTTAGATTAGGAACTTGGGCAGAAAGAAGGTTACATGTGCTGACCACAGCCCTACTAACTTACTGGATATAGCAAATGTTTGCTGTGTGTATATGGTAAAGCGTCTGTGTGTCCAGCTTAAAGATGCTACTGGAGCAGCTCATAGTAAAACAAGGGTTTTTGTCATCTTCTCAGCTTAGTTTTCTTTTTAAACTATTTGTGATTGATTTGCACCTTGCCTATTTTTTGCTTTGATGGTATCTTTTTCTTTTCGTTCTAATTTAAAATTTTATTATTATGTTTTCTTGATTTCTTTCCTTTCTGTCTTTTTTTTTTTTTTTTTTTAAAAAGACAGTTTCTATATATAATCCTGGCTGTACTGTTAGAATACTACTCTCTTCTCTCTCTCTCTCTCTCTCTCTCTCTCTCTCTCTCAGGCTCTCAGGCTCTCATGGCTCAGGCTGGCCTAAAACTTATTCTTGCAAAAAAGATAACCATGGCCTCTAATCTTCTGCTTCCTACCTGCCAAGCACTGGGATTATAGGCATATACCACCATACCCTGTTTTTATTGTTTCTCCAATTTAAAAACTATGTCACAGGATGAGAGGGATGGCTCAGTGTTAATGAACACTTACAGCTCTTGCAGAGGACCCAGATTCAGCAATACCCAGTAGCCACATAGCAGCTAACAACCATCTGTAACTCCAGGTCTAGATTACCCAGTACATGCTCTGACCTCCTTGGGCTCCTGTATAGTCATGGTGTGCTTGAATTCACATAGGCACATACATGAACATGTGTGAGTTCACACGTGTGTGCATGCATACACACATAACCACGCACATATGCACACAAACAGTAAAACTTTTGTAAAAAGTGTCTCTTGACTTTTACAACACAGTAGTATAAGGATGGAGAGAGAAGATGTTCAACTTCCTTTGTCATCTTCCTGCCATCAGAAGGGAGTCTAACCCAATCTCATCACTGTCCTTTGTGTTTGCAACGGATGCAAAAAACACACAGGATGGGCAACAGGAAAGTTTGGGCTGCATTTATTTTTTCTGTTGAGGGTTGCTAATGATCAGATAGTAATTTGTTTTATTCTCCTTTGAGTACATCTTAGACATTCCTGTGGATTAGCAAATAGTCAATAGAGATCCTTAAGGATTTCATTCTTAAAAGCAGGAAGCAAGCATAGTGGTGGAATGTGGTGTCATGAGCCTGTAATCTCAGCACCCACAGGAGGAGCAAGCATCTAAACCAGTCTGGAAAGCTCTGTGGGCAGAGTTTATGTAGTCAGACCCTTTGGGGCATAATGTTTATTTTATATTGTATACATGTGTGTGCTTTCAGGAATTTCCTTACAGATACATAATGTACCTATGTACATACAGATGGGGCTGCATCCTTGTTCCTCACCTCTGGAGGCAACCGTGTGACTTCCAAAACTTTTATCAGTTCTTTGTTTTGGTATTGGTTGTTTTTAAACTCTGTTGGGTATTGGTCCTAGGGCCTTGCACACAATAAGCAAGCCCCACATCACTGAGCAGTTCTTTATTTCTTTAAAAATGTATTGCATTTCATTTACTGATTGTGTGTGTGCCAATCCATGTATGCGTGCACCATGGAGGATGCATGCATGAAGTCAGAGGATGACTCGATCGGACATTGGTCTTCCCTTCCACCGTGGATCCTGAAGGCCATTGTGCTTAGCTGCAGATACCACTGCCTGCTGAGCCATCTTGCTGCCTGGTTTTTTGCTGCTTTTGTGGTTCTTTATTATTAGTATTTAATAACCATACCTCTTTTACTTTCATTCAGTTTATTCTTTCAGAAGATTAATCAAGCATTCAGTGTGTGTTTTGGTTTTCTCTAGCACATAATACTTCATTTCTTTGTTAGAGGCAGAATGAATCCTTAGTATTTCAGGCCTGCAGCTTTGTTATTTTCCATCAGCTGTAGATATTTTCTTTTTTTTTTTTTTTTTTTTTTTTTCGAGCTGGGGACCGAACCTAGGGCCTTGAGCTTGCTAGGGCAAGCGCCTACCACTGAGCTAAATCCCAACCCTGTAGATATTTTCATTGTGTAGAGAAGAAATGTGCTTGATGCCATGCTACTTAATGTGTTTCCCCACCTACTCACCTTGTCTGACCGATTCTTTAGTCCTTCCACCTCATGACATCATAGAATGAGTTAAGAGAAACAGGGACAATATTTCCTGCAGATGCAGATGCTAGAAACAGTGCTCTTAAGTAAAACAAACAAACAAACAAACAAACAAGCAACCACTTTGCATCTTTCTCAGCCTTTTCTTTCCTGACTCCCTTGGCTGAGATGTGCATTACAAACAAAAGAGATGGGTGTAGGTGCCTGAGGGTTTCCTGTAACAACAGCTAAGAGGATCACTATGCTTTCCTACACATGACTGTTGACATTGTAACAGATACATGAGAACACACAAATGTATTTGGAGACTTACTAGGAAGATCTGGCTTGAGTGGTTTTGGAATTATGCAACGCCACCTCGGGATCTGCAAAGTTGACAAGCTGGAGACACAAGGGAACCAGTGGTTTATTTTTGTGTGAGTCAGAAAGGCTGTGAACCCCTCAATGTTCATGACACAGATCATTTCTGAAGTCAGCTGAAGACCCTGGAAAGTTAGCATTTCAGTCATAGTCATGAGAAAAGCATGTCTTTTTACAAGTTGCAAGACTTAATAGTCTGTAGGTTTTCGTTTTTGCTCATGAAAACTACTGGACAACATTTTTTATTTTCTGGAGGGTGGGCCAGGCAGGAGTCTTACACTGCAGCCCAGGAACTTGCAGAAACCGTCCTGCCTCAGCCTCGCCGTTAACTAGAAGCATGTATTCCCTGGCTGACTTCTTCCTGACCTGCAGTGCCTCTCATTTGTATCGATAATGTTGGCCCAGATGAGGTGAGAAGGGTTGGATGGAGTTCAATAGAATCACTTGTCTGGCATGTGCAGCGACTGTGATAGACGGACAAGTGGATGGGTGAATAAGATTGCTTTATTGACAAGCAGATAATGGTCAGATGCATAAAGTGGAGAAGTGTTCCACTTGTCTGCCTTCTTTTCTTTAACTTTGTTGTTTTGTTTGCTTGGTTTTTGTTGTTTGTTTTTGTTTTTGTTTTAAGATAGGGTTTCCTCTGTGTAGCTCTGGCTGTCCTAGAACTCCATCTGTAAACCTAGTTAACTTCGAACTCAGAGATTCTCCTGCCTTTGCCTCTTGAGTGTTGGGATTAAAGGCATATGCCACCATAGCCTGGTCTTTAAATGTTCGAAAACATAGTGTGTGCGTATGATGTCATATGTGTCCCAGTTCTCCAAGAATCCATAAAAGGGTGCTGAGCTGGAGTTACAGGCAGTTGTGAGCCACCCTGCCTGGATGCTGGCAGTGTGATTCAAGTCCTTTGGAACTGCAGCCAGTGCTCTTACCCACTGAGTCATCTCTCCAGCTCCTCCCCTCCTGCGGTGTCTATTTTCTCAATAAAGTAATGTGTGGTAATTTTTCTTGCTTAAGTGTTTGAGAGAATTTGCATCAAACTATCCTATCCTTGATTTTTCTTTGTGGAAACGGATTTGATTAAGAAATTTGGAGCAGCCAGGTGGTGGCAGCACATGCTTCCATCCCAGCACTGGGGAGGCAGAGGCAGGCAGATCTCTCTGTTGAGATCCAGTCTGGTCTACAGATCGAGTTTCTCAGATAACCAGGGCTACACAAACAAACAACTAAATGAAGAGGGGGGTGGGGGGAAGAAGTGGTTTGGTGTTGCATTTCCTTAATCTCAGCACTTGGTAGTAGGTGGATCTGTATGAGTTGGAGGTCAGCCTGGTCTACAGAACAAGTCCTAAGCCAACCAAAGAAAGAAAGAAAATTGGATTGAGCTTGAGAGCTCCATTCCCAGCACCAACTTTGAGCAGCTGTATTCACAATGGCTTATAACTCTAGCTCCTAGGGGATCTGATACATAATTAATAAAATTTAATCTTTAATACTTAAAAACAAATAAAAGAGCCTAATTTGGGGTGGGCTAGCTGTCTCAGCAGATGACTGTTCTTGCCATCTGACCTGAGCTTGATTCCCAGAGCCCATGTGCCCATGTATATGTGGGAAGGAGAGAACTGACTCCTGCCTGCTGCCCTCTGACCTGCACATATGCATGCACATGTACAAAATAAATGCATAAATAAACAAATGTAATAGTAACACTTAATTGTATGTTCACATGCATACATATACACACCACACACACACACACACACACACACACAGAGAGAGAGAGAGAGAGAGAGAGAGAGAGAGAGAGAGAGAATGTGTGTGTGTGTCATAAGTTAATTTAGAAATTTTAAATTTTCTAAGTTTCCTCAGAGGCTATGCAGGAGTAAAATTTTCTATTTTTTTGTGCCCATTTTGATAAATTTTATCTTTAAGCAAAGTACCTACTGATCTACAGGGCGTTCCTCTAAACTTCCTTGGTTTTGTTTGTTTGGCTTTGAGACAGGGTTTCACTCACTATAGCCTTGGCTGTTCTGGAACTCACTTTGTAGACGAGAGAGGTCTCAACTCACAGAGCTCTACCTGCTTCCATCTCCCAAACGCCGGCCTCTGCCACTGTAGCTGCCACTGAGTTTGTGTAGACATAGTTTTGTCTGTGTTTTTATGATAGTGCTCCAGGCTCATCTCAGACTTACTCACAGCTAAGAATGACCTCAGACTCTTGATCCTCCTATCTCCCAACTGCTGGGGTTATAGACATGTGCTGCCTGCCACACACGTGTGTCTTATGTACACACACTGCCAAACATGTACGTCTTATGTCAGCAGCTGACATGCAAATACATATCTTACTGCTCAGCTCACGGTACAGAAGATCACATCAGGCAGTCAGGGCAGAGAGAGAAGTCAGGAGCTGCCCTCGTTGGAAAGACAACAAATTCACCTTAGCTTCAGTCTCCTTTTTATTTGTCTTCTCTCTTAAGTTAACTTCCTTTTTGTCTATTGTATGTGTTCGAGTGTAGCCACATGGTGTTTGTGTGGAGGTCAAGACAACTTTGGGGAGTTGGTAGGTGCTCTCCTTCCTCTGTGGTAAACCTTTCACCCCACACCTGGCCAGCTCTGTTAGTTTCTTCTCATTTACTCTAATATCTAAATAGGCGGCGGCGGCAGCAGCAGCAGCAGCTGCCTCTTGGAGAGCTTTCAGGATTGGCAGAATCCTAAATCTCAAGGGCTAATTTTCTTTCCATTAGAGGTGTTGTAATCCCAAGAGTATGGGACATCATCATGAGCTTTTTCTCCCTGGTTCTTTTGAATAGAAAATGCTAGCAGAGCTTGTAAGAAATACACATGTATAAAACCCCAACTTTCATGTTGGATGAAGAACATACTGGAGTTACAATGACTTACTTTAAGATTACAGGATCACAGGAATTTTGAAAGTACGGTCACGCTTCCTAAGCTGTTCCGCTTACTCCTTGGCTGTGCGTATGAGGCGTGTGCTGCAGTCTTAGACTGGCTGGTGTGCATACATGTGCAAGTAGCCCTGCACAAGTCCTGAAGGTGTTGGAGCTGTAACGGACTTGAAGGCTCATTGGAATGCCTCAGGTAAAAGCAGGGCTCTGCACTGGATGTGCACACAACCCGGCATTTCGTTACTAATAGAATGCCTGAGGTAGAGTTCAGAAGCACTTGGTGTAGAGAAAACTAAGAAGATTCTAAGTCGTGTGGACAGTGACAGTCATCAGATGGCGTGCAGAGGTGATGCGGGTGTCACAGAGACAGAATATGTAAAGGAAGGAAGTCTCAGCTGAGAAACTGAAGCTAAAACTACGATGATAAGCTTGTGATCCCATTACTTGGGAGATGAGGCATGGTGATGTCCAGGCCAGCCTGGGCTATAGCCTGACATCTTTCTAAATCAACAACAACAACAACAACACCTGAATCACGAAGCTAAGAGGCGTGGTGGCTCTTGTCTATAATCCTAGCACTTAGGAGGTAGAGGCAGGAAAATCAAGAGTTGAGCTCTTATTCTAATACATGGTAAGCTGAGCTCTAGACTACCCTGGATATTGGAAACTCTGTCCCAGAACACCAAAACAAGCTAAAAATCCCAGCGAGTACAGTATATTACATTTTATAAATTAACTAAATTAATTTGGTTGCAGAACGTCATCAAGAAGAAAATGTTAGTGAACTTAAAGATCATTCAGTGCACTTGGCTGATTTTGAACAGCAGAGGAAAACAAAGAGTGGTGGGCAGAATGCTGTGGGTTTCAAGGATTGTGAGGCAATTCCAGAAGGTCTGACAGAATTGTAGGCTGGGTTTCAGAAAGACAAGAAAAAGGACATAATTCAGAAAAATCAGATTACTTAGAGAAGTCATCACAGAAAACCTTTTCATATTGGAGCTAAGCACAGAGGTTTAAGAAGCTGGGCGTGGCAACCAAACCTGATGCAGGCGTACTCTGCATTATATGTAGTCATTCATCACAAGATCTCCTAGCCTTGTGGGTTTCCGCACTCCCGATTAATTAAAATATATGGAAGTAGAAAAAATTTGAAGCTCTGTCCTTTTGTTTTCTTCCTTCATTGTCTGGGACACTAAATACTTTGTGTGGTGAGTTTGCATTTTTAACATAGCCATCATCAACAACCACCCCATGCCTGGGTAGTTTTTTTCTCTAAGTCAGAACAAAGCTGCCCCCTGACAGATTGTGATGTAACAAATTAACATTTGGTCTCTGGCACAGAGCTTACAAAGCCCATGTGATTCCTGAATGATAGGAGAATCCTAGTTATGGTGACAAGTTGAGCAGTGTGAGGATTGGATATCATGCAGTACAGGCTGACCTTGAACTCTCTCTTCCCGCTGCCACATCTCAAGTGCTGGGATCATGAGAGCACCACTGTATCTGGTTGGAGCATCTTTTGGTATAAAATTTGACCCAGTCCCTAGTTCTGAGAGAGAGCTCCCAAAACCCTTGGTGTCTGTGAGGTGGTTGAAGAGTTTCATCTTTTTCTGTTGATTTTGTTTTTAAATTAATGAGTTTACCAGGAGCTAAAAGGCCCCTAACCCTACATTGCTCCATAATAAGCCATAAGGGCTAGTTACCAGAGATACCACTAATGTGGTATGAATAGTGGGCTAAGTCCTGGTCTCACTTGATGACCCCAAGATTAGGCAAGAGACTAGAGACCAGCTTAATGACCAGTGGCCATGCCTACTTTGGACTCTTAATAAAAGTTCTCTAAGTAGGGGTGTGTGGAGATGGTATGGCAGTTAAGAGTGCTAACTGCTCTTTTGGAGGACCCAGGTTTAGTTCTCAGACCCCACATGGCAGCTCATAACTGTCTGTTAACTGCATTCTAGGGGATCCAGTGCCCTCTTACAACTCTATAAAACTCTTAATTCCAGGGGATCTGGTGCCCTCTTTTGGCCTCTGCAAACACCAGACATTCATGCAGCGTGCTTGCATACATACAAAGGAGAACACTCATGCACATAAATTCAAACAAAAAACTATAGTGGCTGGAGAGATGGCTCAGTGGTTAAGAGAACTGCCTGCTGTTCCAGAGAACCAGGGTTCGAGTCCCATCACTTAGATGGCAGCTAATAACTACTTGTGACTAATTCCAGGGAGTACATGGACATCTATGCAGGCAAGATATCTATACATATAACATTAAATTTAATTTAAAAACAATGACAAAAATTCTTAACTAGTAGTTCACATGCACTCTGGGTTGGTCACTGTATCATTGGGCTGGTCATCTCTTTCCTTTTTAATGGTTACTAAAATAAACCGGTAGTCTTGCTTCCTGTAGCTTGTGAACCCTGTGATGAGGAATACGGAGTGATATACTTTACTGATCTCTTTTTTGTGTCTGATACTTAAAGGCAAAAAGTAGTGGATTTTGGCCAGAGTGTGGAACAAGAAGGAAATTAAAGTGTTGATGTTGTGAAAAGGTTCAAATCTTGCCCAATACAACATTTTTCCTTGGTGAGTATAGGAATGCGGTGTGTGTTGGCTTGACAGCTCCCTGTTGCCGCACAGTTGCGAGCTCTTTGCATGACAAAGCTAATTTCTCTTGCTTTCTAATGTTTTAGGGCTTGTGAGAAAGTGTCTCAGAGCTTTAGGACAGTGAGGATAAAACATGACTATAGGGTGCATGATGACGCTTGAAAATCCTTAAGTTTAGAAAATACTGAAAGAGACTCAGATGTTAGGAACCCCTGTATTGTGTGTGTGTGTGTGTGTGTGTGTGTGTGTGTGTGTGTGTGTGTTTCCAGTTTCATGTGTTATGTTTTTCCATAAAGGAAAGACTTTGTTACAGTTAGAGGATTCTAAATTCAGAAAATAGTTTTCATCACTTCATTATGTAAACCATTTAAAATATCTACTTATCTTTAACCGTTTTCAACTCTAATTATTTTACCGAGTTACCAGAATTCTCAAGCAGAAATAACTTCCTCTTAAATAATTCATAATAGGATATTAAATAATGCTTTTTTAAATCCTGTCCACAAATTTCTTTGGGTGTGTAGGTCTTTATTGTAACCAAGCCCAAGTCAGACTAGTTCCTCGTTATTCTTTCTCAAATCACCCTGTCTCTGTGGTTATTCACAGCTAGCAAAGGCCTTCTCTAGCCAGTGTACCTGAGTCTTTGGGACGTTGTAAGCTGTGTTGCCCACAGTAACCACAAGGCCACTCCACTCCTTGTGTCTGCGGCTCAGCAGAAAGTTGTTGGTGTTGGCTGCCTAGAATTTGCCCTGCAGTCCATGCTGACGCACAGAGATGCTCCTGCATCTGCCTCCTGAGCGTAGGGAGCCAGGCTCTCTTGTTTTGCTTTTAAGGTACTGTTAATACTTGTTCAGCACATGTGGTGGGCACTTGTTTTAATTTCTTGGTGATTGCCCAAATCACAGAACGTGGTATGGTTGGTTGTAAAGCTCGGGTTCTCTCTTATCAACAAAACCTCGGAAAGTGTTCATTTCTACAGTCATAATTTACTGAATGCATTATATTTCTGAATTAAGTTCTGTCTGTAGGAGGTAACAAGTACATATAATTTTAAGGACACTGGAATAAGAAATACCATGTTTATAATAAATTCCTACATGACCGATTCAAAATGTATTCCATGTACTTTACTCATGATTTATCTAGTCACATTTCAGAAATAGTTTGTAGGGATCACATGTTCTTTTGGACACTGCACACAGTAAGTTTTGACTTTATAAAACATAATGAGGATATTCAATTTACAAATACCAAAAGTGGTGGTGGGTGTGGGGATTTAGCTCAGTTGGTAGAGAGCTGTCCTCCCATGCACAAACTGGGTTCCATCCCCAGCACCACATTACTAGGTAGGATGGAGCACACATGTAATCCTCTCACCTGGGCCCAGTGTGACTGTCATGCTTATGTGTATGACAACAGCAAGACCAGCCTGAGCTACATGAAATGCTGTCTTTAAAGAAAATGTATATATACATTTCACCTGTGTCAC
The DNA here is from genome assembly GCF_011064425.1 of Rattus rattus. Classification (NCBI taxonomy): domain Eukaryota; kingdom Metazoa; phylum Chordata; class Mammalia; order Rodentia; family Muridae; genus Rattus; species Rattus rattus. The sequence continues at coordinate 90,419,778 of NC_046161.1, read as the reverse complement.
ATGTCGATTGCCTGGTGAGCCACATGTTTGGGTGTTTATATACTCAGTAGACAAAACAAAGGGAAAGCTTAGATGATCCTAATGTCATAGAATGAGAGCAGGCTTATGAGCTGGCAGTCGATGATATTATCAGGGAGAAAGTGTGTTCAGTGACCCACTAGGAAGCACCAGTGATACAGTGAGTGATTTATATGGCGTATAAAGCCATGTCTTTCACGCAGTAGATTTAAAGTGTGGTTGGCAGGACAGGTGAACAGAATCATCTTGGAGATCCCAGCCTGATCCAGGCAATGGCACTTGGCCATGTGGTAGTTTTATTTTATTTGAATTTTCCAAACAAATATATCATGTGTCTTTTGAAAGTGTGTGTGTGTGTGTGTGTGTGTGTGTGTGTGTGTGTGTGTGTCTGCGTCTGCGCTTACGGTGGTTGGATTAGGTGGAAGACACGCTGCTCTGCTGGGTGGAGTGGAGTGCTATGGCCCCAGCACAGGCCCCAGGAGGAGGCAGGATGTTCAGGATTCAAAGACAACATAAAGAGGTCTGGAGAGATAGCACTGGTTAAGGGGGCTGGTTGTTCTTGCAAAGGACCTGAGTTCAGTTTCCAGCACCCACATGGTAGATGGCACCATCTTTAGCTCCAATTCCAGGGATCTGATACCTCATACCTGGTGCATATATGCAGGCAAAATACTTCTAAACATTAAATAAAATGAGTGAATATGAAAAATATATTTTGAAATGTGAGTAATTAAGGAAATAAAGATCTTGTGAGTGCAGGGTAAAGTTAAAGTCCTCCTTGGGTACAAAGTTTCTAACCAGGGATCACAATGAGCAGATGACCCAGGGTACCTACCCTTTATGCCTTGTGGAGATGTGTACAGTGTCTTCGGTAGCCATGAAAACATCTGATTTTCAGGTTTCAAGCTCTGCTGGCCCATTCCAGTCTACCACTCCTAAATGACTTTACTCCATATTAACAATGGTGTGTCTCTGCTTGTTAAGGACCAGTACCTGATTTTTATTTTACATACGTAATTTGATCTTAATATTTTAAAAAAAAAATGCCTCAACTAATAATGAGATACTGTCTTGTTGATCTACTATGCTAGCACTTGTAAATTGCATTCGTTTCAGAAGGCGTCCTGTCTTGTCAAGACATCATCAAGTAACAGGAGCCCTCTCTAAGGCAGAGTGCTCACCAGGTTTTGGAAACATCTGTCATCCACTGACTGGATCTGGCTCATCTCACGAAAGTAAAAGGCATGTAGTATTGATAAGTGAGAGCAGGGTAAGGGGTGGCTCCCCAGTTAATTAATAGCGTCTCACTTGACCCAGGTCAGTCAGTGCTAGTCTGTCCACGGACATGTGGACCGAGCAAACTGTAGCAAACTGTAATTAGATTGATCTCAGGTTCGGCCTTCCAGAGTGTGATGGGGAGGGAGATGGGTGTTTAGGGAGTTCTGGTGAAGTGCAGGCAGAATAGCATGAAATGGAAGAATTGGTGATTTGTAGGTACTAGGACCTGGGAGAAGACAAATTCAAAACATCAGCACAGAGAAAGCAGGTCCTGCCAGTAATTTTGGAGCCAAGGAATTCAGAAGCTTAGACAGCTTGCTTCCTTCCTCCCTCATGTCACCCCGACTCCAATAAGAAGGACCAGTCGTCTTATAGGTTGGTTTATTTATTGGTACAGGGTCTCACTGTGTGTGTGACTGTGGCTGGCCTCAGACTCTCAGAGATCCACCTCCCTCTGTCCACCAAGTTCTGAGGTTAAAGATGTATTCCATTATACCTGGAAGGTTTATTTTATGTTAATTTATATGTGTGTGGTGTGTGCACATGAGTCCCGCTGCCTGTGGGGGCTAGGAGAAGGCATCGATCATCTGTAGCTGGAGTTACGGGTACCATGGGTGCTGGGAACTGGACTTGACTCTGTCTTCCATAAGGCTCTTCTCTAGCTCCAGATTGTTTTCCTGAGGTGATAGACTGGGTCTCAATGCTTCAATCTCTTGATCCTGTTGTCTGCATCCAAGTACAGAGACTGCATATGCAGCCTCATTTATTGCATTCTGTACATGTGTCTGTCTGTTTCTGGGTGTCTGCACATGTGTGTACATGTATATGTATGGGTGTCGGTGTGTACACACACATCCACACACACGTGCAGGCCAGAACTCAAGCATGTTACTCAGAAAAAAAATGACATCAAAAAACATTCGTCGGGGTTGGGGATTTAGCTCAGTGGTAGAGCGCTTGCCTAGCAAGCGCAAGGCCCTGGGTTCGGTCCCCAGCTCCGAAAAAAAGAAAAAAGAAAAAAGAAAAAAAAAAATTCGTCCATCCGTCTGTCCGTCCGTCCATTGTGTGTTTGCACATACATGTTTGGATGCCAAGTGACAACTTGTGGGAATTGTTTCTCCTTCCACTGTGTGGGTCTTAGGGGTCAGGGACATTAGCAAAGCACCTTTACCTGCTAAACCATTACACTGGTCCTCAATAAGGTTTTCAGTTTAAAAAAGTAAAGTCCTTAACCATTTTAAATGCACCCTAGAATATTAATTTGGAAATATTTAAAAGATAGCAAAAGTAAAATCTAAGGTCATTTAGCAGTCACTAATATTCCTGGCATCCAACTATAAATTACTTTTATTCATGTTTTTTTTCCAGAACATGGTCACGGTGCAAATATATTTTTAATAGTAACAAGTTATTCCATTCTTCATTTAAGATCCTGTTGTAGGTATATTGTAATTGATTTTTATGATGGATTGAAAGTGAAAGACAAAGGTGTCTAAATGGATGCTAAATGAATGGACTACCTCCTAGCCATTCCTCGAGATACTTGCATTTTCTGGCCTTCTGGGCTTCAGGTGTATTTTCCCATGATGCCTCCTCTCTCCCTCCTTGTGGCTGAATCCTCCTTTCTTCCCTCTTTCCCCTCCCCCTGGCTGGTGGAAGTGACACTCTATTCTGTCTTCTGCCAGTCCACTGGTTGACTTTTCTTTAATTGTATTTTTATAGACAAGGCAGAGACTGGATGGTAAGCACTGCTCACACAAACTTGAGACAGGAGGCTCCTGATGTATTACAGTGCTGTGTCCTGAGTGAAATGAGATATGAGGGCAGAGAAATCAACATTTGAATAACACAAGAATGATCCTTACAGTGTAAACATTATGCCCCCAGTCTATGTAAAAATAATTAAATCCTATATGATTATTTAATGAGTAAGTATGTGTCATATGTCAGACAGGGCTATTAGTAAGATGATACAAGGGCTTTTGTCTTCAAAAGTGTGCCATTGCTCTGTGTGTGGTGCTGTCCTGCTTGATAGCTGTCTGTAGCAACCATTAAGCAGGTTGCTGTCAGCTGCTGCTCCCCCACCCTGTAGAGCTGCTTTTGTTTCTACTTTTGCCCCCTACTGGTTTTTATTTTGTTTTTTAAGTTTTGTTTTGTTTTTTGAGACAGGGTTTTTCTGTATAGTTCTGGTTGTCCTGGAGTTTATATACCAGGCTGACCTTGAACTCTGAGATCTACCTGACCCCACCACCTGAGTGCAGAGAGATTTTAATAAAGATTCACGTTTCAGCATGAGGGTTGTGAGAAAGAAAGAGGCGTGCCCAGATATTGAGAACAGGCTCCTCAGAGGAGAACCTATCACTCTTCTGAGGCCAGCCAAGACGGATTAATAAGGTCCAGTTTACTGAGAGAGCTCATCTTCAAAAGTACAGTGGACAGTGGACGAGGAAGACACCCATGTAGCCTCTTCCTCTAGTGTCATTCGCACAAGCGCCACACGCACGCACGCGCGCGCGCACACACACACACACACACACACACACACACACACACACACACACACACAGAGATGTATCTGTTCCAGTAGCATTTCTTGCTGTGCTGGCAAGTAGTCCCTGTACACCAAGTCAGGGCACTACTAAAGGTAAGAATGGAAATGTAATCACAGATGGTTGGTTTTATTTATGTGTGGTGCTGGGAATCAGATTGGAGGCTCCGTGTGTACTAGGCGAGCAGTACGCCACCTAAGCTACATCCCTGGCACAGGTCAATCTTACTGGACATTTTACATGTGCACTGCATTGTCCTGTATGTGAAAACCCGAGTGATGCTTAGCGTGAATATGCATACGGATGGATTATCTTTACCTGTCTGATAACATATGATGATGTTTATTTTTCCTTTTGTTTGGCTAAGCTTTCTGAGATAGAGTCTCACATTGTCCACCCTGGTCTCAAACTTGCTGTGTAGCTGAAGCTGGCCTTGAATCCCTCTTCTTTAGTTCCACTCTTCCGTGGAGACCATTGGTGTTTTGACCAGTATTGACTGTTGTAGCTATTCCACTTACTGAGGGAAACCCAGATTACCTCAGCACTATGTAGTGAATGCTCGCCACACCTGTAGGTAATGTCTGACTGTTGCCGCACAGTTCTCCAGTGTTCTCATTGTCCCTGAGCACACGTTTCAGATACACAGTACTCAAGACTGGTTTCTTCTCCCACCACAGGTTCATGTCAGAGCCGGGCTTTTTCACGGAACCGAGCTCCTGTGTAAAACCGTCGTAAGCTCAGAGATATCAGGAAAGAATGACCATATTTGGAATGAACAACTGGAATTTGATATTAATATTTGTGACTTACCAAGAATGGCTCGATTATGTTTTGCTGTTTACGCAGTTTTGGATAAAGTAAAAACGAAGAAATCAACAAAAACTATTAATCCCTCTAAATATCAGACCATCAGGAAAGCAGGAAAAGTGGTAATGAAATAGCTTCAGAAAATTATTTATATGATGGCACATTTTAGGGCTATGGGATAATTGAATAACAGAAGTTAAATTATTTCATGTGACTAACCCTAAGAACTAATTTCAAGAAGATAATGAGTTTCCGGGTTGGGGATTTAGCTCAGTGGTAGAGCGCTTGCCTAGGAAGCTCAAGGCCCTGGGTTCGGTCCCCAGCTCCGAAAAAAAAAACAAAAAAAAAAAAAAAAAAGAAGATAATGAGTTTCCATGTTCATGTCTTTTTTATGTTGTTTTCTCAAGAGATTTCATGATACAGATTAATAAAACTTTAGGGTGGCCCAGCACTCATTGTGTAGCTGGGACTGGCCTTGAGCCCACCGTGACACTCCTGCCTCAGCCTCTGCGATCAGACAGCAAGTGTGAACGGCTGCACATGGAGAGTCAGACATCGTAAACAGCTGGCCCAGAGTCCCTTAGGTAGAATTCTAGGTCCTAGGAACGTATTTGACAATGAAGAGTTTTAAATGTTAGGAAGCTCATAGATTGTACCTCACTCAGCACACCTGATGTAACTTTAAAGACACAAAAGCATGACTGATACCAGTTTAAATGAAAATTAAGCCTTCTTGTTAGTGTTAGGTAAGCTCTGTTGCTGTTTTGCTGTCATTTTAGTGTAAACAGACCTTTAACTCTCAGGATTCCTTGGATTTCCTTGAAGTCCTAGCTAAGGATGTTAGACCTGTTGGCCATCTTCCATGCACACCCCGCCCCCCACTACATGTATTTCTTATGTTAAAGACAAGTCTTTCTGTGTAGTTCAGGCTGCCTGAGCGTCACTAGAAGTCTCAGTCCCCTTGCCTCTCTCTGCTGAGGACAAGTGTGGGCCACCAGAGTTGTCTTAGAACCAGCAGTGGTTTTGTTCTATGTGTTTTTCCAGTGATGTGGATTGCCAGGCCTCCTGTGCGCTCTGGGTTACCACTGACCCACAGTCCTAGCCTTTCCATTTCATATCACTAGTCAGATGATTTACTGCCCCTCCTCGTGCTCACTCATGCACTCCCCACTCCACCCCTTCTTCACTCCCTCCCTCCCCACACCAGATAGGGTCTCTTATAGCCCAGGCTAGCCCATCAGTTGTAGCCAAGGATGACCTTGAACTCTTGATCTTTCTGTCTTGTTATCCTTGCTTGCATAGTGAGTTTGAGACTAGCCTGGTCTACAACAACACTAAAGATGGGAAGAAAGATCTAGGAACATAAGCACTCCCTCTGATTATTATGATATATCCTTCTAAAAATAAATTTTACTGTCTCAAACATCATAGAAGGGCTGATCCCTTTGTGGGTTTTTTTATCTTGAAGATAATAAAATTCTCAAAGGTTTCAGAAATGTGTATATATAAATGTGCACACACATTTATTTATTTGTTTGTTTATGTATTTAAGGACGGTGACCGGGGCTGGCCCTAAGCAGGCTGTTTAGCCGAGGAAGACCTTGAACTCCTAATTCTCGTGCTTTCATTCCTAAGGTCTGGCATCACAGGTGTGAGCCCTGCCACCGATTCTAAGCAGTGTTGAGAATCCAACCGAAGGCATCCTCTTGCTAGACAAATGCTCTAAAGCCTTCAAAAAATCCTAGCATGCTGTTCAGAACGCCTTCATTTCAGAGTCCTAGCAGCGCACTGCCACTTTTGTTGTCTCATGTGTGGCTTGCTGTGCTACAACTGAAGGCCACTGTGCCCGCCTGGCTTTTTAAAAAACAAACAAACAAATCTCCTTCTGTAGAGCAAGCTGCTCTTTATAGCCTGCTGTGTAGCCCAGGCCAGCCTCAAACTCACAGCAGTTGTTCCCCCTTGGCTTCCTGAGCCATGCAGGTGTGAGAAGTGCCCCTCCCTGGTTAGCAGTGCACACAGTCCCTGCAGTGTGGGGAGGCACTGCCTCCCATGCCGGATCTGCCAGCCACCCATCTTGTGTTAATCATTTACAAACTCCCTCAGTTTCAGAAATGTTTCCGTTTTGTGGGCATGCTGTTTTATTTAATGTATTAATTGGCTTGTAGAAATGTTTTTAAAAGTTATAAAAATACTGAAATGGCTTCTATATTGTTTCCGATTTGCATGGACTTTTGGAAACTACCTAGAACATCAGAAATTTCTAGTACTTACATTAAAACGGGATGTGGATTTTGCGAAATCTTTTTTTTTTTTTTTTTTAATTCTTTTTTTCGGAGCTGGGGACCGAACCCAGGGCCTTGCACTTGCTAGGCAAGCGCTCTAACCACTGAGCTAAATCCCCAACCCCGATTTTGCGAAATCTTAAAGTCCATTCTGGGTTTATTTATACAATGCCATTTTCAACAGCATTATCCTGTCGCATGGGTAAACACCATGGTTTTTGACTTCAAAGGACAGCTGAGGTCTGGAGATGTAATATTGCACAGCTGGTCTTCGTTTCCTGGTAAGATTTACTTTTTTCTTTTTCTTTTTCTTCTTTTCTTTTAATTTCCAATACAGGGTTTCTCTGTACAGCCCTGGCTGTCCTAGAACTCTGTAGACCAGGTTGGTCTCCGACTCCAGAGTTCCACCTGCTGGGATAAAGGTGTGAGCGGCCAACACTGGCTAAGATTTACATTTAATGGCAGTACTTAGTCATGACAGCAGCTGGTTACTTTCTTGCTGGTACACCAGTCTGTGTTTCTTTGACTCACTAGTGCACTATTTCAGTTAAAAAAAAAAAAAAAACTGTCTTGGTTATTTCTCTTTTGTTGTCTTTTTTTTTTGGGTGGGGGGGGTCAGGCTAGCTTTGAATTCACAGAGCTCCACCTGTCCTGCCCCTGCATCCTGATTCTTTCGGTTAAAAGCCCGTGCTACCTGTTATCTATACCCAGATTGACTGACACAGAGTATTTTGCTATAGACACGACGTTTCTTGTGTGTATATACATATGTATATTATATATAATAAATAGTGTATATTACATTATATGATTATATAAATTATATGTTCTATTAACACAGTACATATGATTTTAATGAGAGTATCCTTGTTTTGAACATTTTATTTTTAAGGAAAGCTAAGGCACAGGACCGTCTATATAACAGGCCTTATTGCTCCTAGTCGTCCTGACTGGTGACTGAATGCTCTGTAGCCACAGAGAGCAGCAAAGGCATTTGTTTTCCAGTTGTTAGCATTATGACCAGGCGGAATGAATCCTTCCATGTGCCTAGGCCTTACTGCTTCACTGTGCTAAATTGCCTAGGTGATACAACCTTTAGGGTATTTTCCTGAAAGAAAACTAATTCCAGATTTTTGTTTATTAAAGTTCCAAAAATGTTTTCTTAACTAACCAAATATAAATCCAGACTCTTTGCATGTTCTAGATGAGCTTGAAGAAATGCTGAACCCCATGGGGACTGTGCAGACGAACCCGTACGCTGAGAATGCAACTGCCTTGCACATTAAGTTTCCAGAGAACAAAAAGCAGCCTTATTATTACCCCCCCTTCGATAAGGTAAGCTAACTAAAGGGCCACATGCACGGAGGATTTACGTCATTCCTAGGTGTGCATGGTCACCCCACCTCAGTGCAGATCCAGTGGAGGGCTGTGCTACAAGGCAGTTGGTTTGTGCTCATCGCTGCCTGAGTGAAACATGGCGTCTCTGGAGTTTGGGAGCTGTGTTTCTTTGTTTTGTTTTGTTTTGTTTTTTTGTTTGTTTGTTTGTTTGTTTTTTGTTTTTTCGGGGCTGAGGACCGAACCCAGGGCCTTGTGCTTGCTAGGCAAGTGCTCTACCACTGAACTAAATCTCCAACCCCGGAAGCTGTGTTTCTAACAGGAGATTTACTTGTTTTTTTCTGAGGTAAAAAGTCTCTTAGGTGCATTCACACATAACTGAATGTGCAGTGAGCTGTAAAAATGCTGTCATGTGTATGCAGAGGTAAGGATACGATGGAAGGAGATGATTCCTGCTGAGTATTACTACTGTCGGGACTTTGAGGGCAGTGGCTGTTGAGACAGTGTCGCACTGTAGCCAGCAGGGCCTTACTAACTGTTAGTTCACACTTAGCTTTGAGTCGACAATCTTCCTGCCTCCACCTTCCAAGAGGTAGGACTACAGCTGTGAGGGCCATACCTGGCAGTGACTTCAGTAGAATCTCTGGTGAGAGCTTCTGTTTCAAATACATCCTTACTGTATAAGCTGAATGCACGGTTCTGAATGACGTTACTTGGTAGTGGCTGAAACAGGACTGACACGTTCATTTTACATGCTAAGAAAGCTAGTGCGTAGGACTGGAGAGATGGCTCACTGGTTAAGAGCACTGACCGCTCTTCCAAAGGTCCTGAGTTCAATTCCCAGCAAAACCAAATAAAGAGCTACACTTCTTAAAACAGCTGCTATGTTAGGAGCTCGCCATTTTATACATACCGAGCAGGTAAAAATGAAGAGTGATGAGTGTGACGCGTTTCTGTGCCCCTGAGCTGTCCTTACATAAGAACCTGTTCATGAGCCACCACTTCACGTGCTGCCTTCTGTGGTCTTCTGGTGACTGTTGTCAGCTATGGTGTGTCTTCAGTGATCACCAATCTAACAGACTGTAGGAATACATTGCATTTATCTCATTCTAGAGACGTTGAGTTTCTTTACATGTATGATTTCACTGTCACTTTGTCATCCTTAGTACTCAAGTCTCTCAGCTCCCCTGCCTCAGCCTCCTGAGTACTGAGACTGTAGGTGTGAGAAGTCCTCCACTGCAGAGCTCTATTCCTGCCCCTACCCTGTTTTCCTTTCTGTGACTCAGGCCTCACCTTGTAGCTCTGTCTGGCCCCCATTTAAAATTTCTTTTGTGTCAAGTTGCCTGGCAGGCCTTGATTGGTCCTTCTGTCCCAGTGAGAGTTTGATGACTACAAATGAGTCACAGATGCAAAAGGCAGGAGCTTCTAAAGTCCCGACTGCCCCTGTACTCTCTCTCTCTCCTGTTTTACACGGGAGTTTTATGCCCACTGCTTAGTAGTAGTGCTACTCTCACGGGACCTTAGGAACCACCCCGTGCAGTAGGCTGGGGTCAGCGCCCTGCTCTGGGAATCAGCGCCCTGCTCTGGGAATCAGCGCCCTGCTCTGGGAATCAGCGCCCTGCTCTGGGAATCAGCGCCCTGCGCTGGGAATGACCACTTTTAACAAACTCTGAGTCAGCCAGAGGCTGGGACTTCCTGTCTCCTCACATTGGTAGGTTCCAGTCTTTTCAAGAGCAGGAGCCCTCTCTCTGAACCAAGGGAACTGAGAACTGCTTTTCAGCGTCCACGGTGTCAGTGCTTCTGCAGGGTTTTTACTGTGGAGCTGGGGGTCAGCCAAGTGCTGGGAACCGCTCTGTCCTTGAGCTGCACCTCCACCAAGCCGCTTTGTCACCTCCTCTCCCGCACTCGCCGCCATCCTACCTCTCATTTCACTGCATCCCTCAGTAGGCTGGCCTCAGACGGGCTGCGATTCTGGGTCTTCCAGGACCTCGCCCATACTAGGCAAATCCTTTCCTCTTGACTTACACACACCTTATGTCTTAGTAGTTGTTAACTGTAGAAAGTAAAATAGAATAAGGCTTACTGCTGAGTAACTTCTCTAAATCCTTTTAGTGATTCTTTGTGAGTTTCACAGCATGCACCCTAATTTACTCATCCCCCATCCCTCTCTCTCTGCCCTTGCGACCTCCCCTTACCCACCAAAGGAAAATAAAACAAAGCATCCTGGAAGCTGTAGTGTGTCCGTGTGTCTCACATATCTTTACTTGTAAATGTTCACTGCAGTGAGTCATGGGTCTGTTTTGAGGCCCCTGGCTTCTGATATCTTATCAATACCCAGTCCTTACCAGGACTTTCCTTGGATATCCTATTGTTGCCCTGTGTCATGGGGATCCTGCAGCTTTGGATCAGCAGTGCTGGTCTCCATGTGCTCCAGCATTTCAAAAATGAGGTAGATGTTGGGGTGGGCCAACTCAGCGCCCTGGATCTGGGCATTGGTGGTGGCTGAGTTGGTCAGCCCACCAGCTCTCCCTTACCCACACCACGAGGACAAACTCTCCAGCCCTGCCTTGGGTAGCTCACCCAGTGCCATAGCCAGCAAGAAGCAGGGTGAACGCTCCCTCGCTCAGCTCTCATGCTCTCCGGGTGGCTCACCTGCATTTATGTCACCAGAGCCAGCTCACTGTGTGGCACTGGTATGTTCAGAGCCTCCGCAGGCAGGGCCAGGTCATCTGCTCTCCAAACTCCCACCAGTGGTGAGGAGCAGGTGGAGGTGGGGGGACACACACCACCTCCTTTCCATGTCACCTCATGGTAGATGAGTGGCTGGCAGAGTCAACTCTCTGATGCTAACAGCTTACCCAAGGCCTGTTACCAGGGCCAGCTCCACTGTACTTCCCCGGGTGGCTGCCAGACCAGGGACATCTGCACATCTCTAATGGTCATATGAGCCATGAACATCAACACAGACCCAGACATAGCCTTCAGGTGGCAGTACTGGCTGGGACTTCACCAGGGCCTCAGGTGGCCAGGATGGCTACTCACAACAGGCTGCTCCTCTCTACCCCCCCTCTGGTCTCCATTTCCTAATATTCAGACTGTGTGAACCCTCCTCTCCCATCTGTCCACCACACACTTGCACATTGCAGTGGCTCCCACTGTAGGCAGGCCATGTGGCTGGTGGGCCTCTGGGTGTCCTCCTCTGCCCACCCCTCGGCACGTGGGCCCCTGTGTATACGGCGAGCCCGTGCCATGTGGCTGCAGCCTGGTCTCTGCATGTTCTCCTTCATCCGAGTTGCCTGGCAGCAGATGGACCTCTGTGTGTCTTCTACCTGCTCAGGCTGCTGGACAGTCGGTGGTCTCTCCTTTAGAACCCTTTAAATTTTTTAAGATTATCTTTATTTATATGTGGAGTGTGTTGCCGACACATTTATTTGTGTACCATATGCCTGCAGTTCCCAGGGAGGCCAAAAGGTAACATGAGAGCCCCTGAAACTCCATTTGCAGATGATTGTGAACCCCCATGTGAGTCCTGGGAAGCAATCCCAGGTCCTCTGGAAGAGCAGCAAGTACTCTTAACCACCGAGCCATTGCTTCAGCCCCACCCTAGTAACGCTTACCTATCTTACTTAGGAGCCGTCTGTGAGCGCCTTGCTCTGCAGTCCCCTCAGTGACGCCATGGTTTCCCTGTTGTCAATGTTTGAAACCCTTGGGGGAACCCTGAATTTTGGTGTTGTTCCATTTAATTTTTTTCTATTTATAAAGGTTTTGAGTGCCAAGCATGTATAGTCCCTTGTAATCGGAATGCATACATAGTTATGAACATTGAAAATATCACGACAAAATGTAAGTTTTTTTTCTCCCAACAGATCATTGAGAAGGCAGCTGAGATTGCCAGTGGGGACAGTGCGAACGTATCAGTAAGTATCAAGCTCTATCTGGCCCTTACTACAGAGCTCTGTGTGATGTGAGGGTCTTCACCTCATCATCCAATGAATGTGTGGGAGTCGTAACTCTGACGTAGTCTTTGAGTGTGAAAAGGTGTGTGCATCCCAGTGCTGGCTAAGTGTAGCTCAGTGTTGATGGCTTGTATGACTTGAATGGGAAGCCCTTTTCTGCATAAGTTCAGGGTGGTGGCCCACAGTAGCTGCTGGTGCACACCACAGAATTCCAATGCTATCTTAGTATTGGTTAACTGAGGAGGCTGTGTTTTTCCAAGTAGCAAAGAAGAAGAGGGAAGGCAGGAGGAGGGCGGTCCTTTGGACTGCGGGAGCAGGAAGACACTGTAGGTGGAGGCTGTTAGTTCAGCCAAGATCCACCACCAGAAGATTTCTGATTTTTCCATTTTTTTAATTGAATATTTTCTTTATCTACATTTCAAATATTATCCCTCTTCCTGGTTTCCCCTCCAGAAATCCCCTATCCCATCCCCCTACCCTCTGCCTCCATGAGGGTGCTCCCCTACCTACCTACTCTCTCCCGCCTCCCCACCCTGACAATCCCCTACACTGGGGAATTGAGCCTTCACAGGGCCAAGGGCCTCTTCTCCCATTGATGCCTGACAAGGCCATCCTCTGCTACATATGCAGCTGGGGCCATGGGTCTCTTCATGAGTACTCTTTGGTTGGTGGTTTAGTCCCTGGGAGATCTGGGGTGTCTGATTGGTTGATATTGTTGTTCATCCTATGGGGTTGCAAACCCCCTCAGCTACCTCAGTCCTTTTTACCTCCTCCATTGAGGACCCCATTCTCAGTTCAATGGTTGACTGCCAGCATCCACCTCTGTATTTGTCAGCCTCTGGCAGAGCCTCTCAGGAGACAGCTATATCAGGCTCCTGTCAGCAAGCACTTCTTGGTATTTGCAATAGTGTCTGTGTTTGGTGACTGCATGTGGGATGGATCCCCATGTGTGGCAGTCTCTGGATGGCCTTTCCTTCAGTATTTGCTTCATTCTTTGTCTCCATATTTCCTCCTACAAATATTTTGATTTTTAACTTAAGAATAGTTGGTGAAATTAGATTCTATCTCTGCACCCAGCGATTGTGTTACCTGTTGGTTCTAAACTAAGATTGTCTAGTGTTTTCCTTCTTGTGGGGATTCAACTGAGCGCAAGGGAGCGTAACCTTGGCCGAGCATGGGTTTGCCAGAGAAATTCAGCTCTGGAGAGGCAGAGCAAGCTTCGGTGGGACAGGCTTTGGGAAAGGGAAACATGTGTCTTGGTATAGGCTGGTAACAGACCTGAGATCACTGCCACCGATAGCATGTATTGGTTTTTTTAATATTAAACTCTACACATCTTCAAAGTGGAGACATTATTTAAGTCTTACTGCTTCCCACAGAGTCTGGTCACCATGAGGTGGTGTCTAGACTGACTAGCTAGCAAGCTACCAGAAGCCACCCACCTGCTTTGTCTTCTGCATGGATGGCTACAGATTCATGTTTGGCCTGGCCTTCATGGGTCCTGGGGCGGGGGTGTGGAGGGCACAGTCCAGGTCTTTGTGTTGGCACACCAAGCATTCCACTATCTCCGTTGAGATAGCTTCCAGCTCAGATTCTTACTTGGAACAACACCCTCCCCCGTTTTCCACAAAGCTGTGGATTCTTGGTTTCTGTATTCTTGAGTTTTAAACTCTGGTTATCTGTCTGTTTACTGTAATGTGCCTTCAGGATTTAGACTCCTACACATGGAGATTCCCAAGTAATCCTGGGACCTGGTAGCTCCCAAGGGTCCAACACTTTTACTTCACTTCCTGACAGCACTTCCCTGCTGACAGGATTACTGTCACAGCATAACACAGGAATGGACATGCATGGCCAGCTACACTGTTCCCTCTTCAGGCAGATACCTTAGTCTCCCAATCCTTACTCTTCAGGCAGACACCATGCGAATTCTAGCTGCCCCCTACCCCCTACCCCCTTTGAATCTGGACTGGAGTTCCCCAGAACTGTGCCTAGCACCTCACAGCTCCCTGAGCCTGAAAGCCCCAATCCCTCGTCACACCTGCATTCTCTCACCAAAGGGTCCCCATTAGGTTCACGTGCATTTCATACTCACACGCCCACCACATTGTAGACAGATTGGCACTAGACTCCTGTGCAGCAGAAGGTAGATGCCTATACTCCCTCAATCTCCTGCCTCAGCCTTCTGAGTGCTGGGGTTGTAGGTCGTCCCACATCTGGCAGGCGGTTTTGTTGTTGCTGCTGATAGTTAAACGTGGTCACCCGGATTGACTGGCACTTTGATTCCTTCAGAATGCTGGGTTTACAGCAGCACTAGGGGAGGGACTTCTTCATTTCTGTGTTAGGATGGAATCCTATGAACTGGGCCAGTGCTTTGCAACTGAGTAAATGTTCTAAGACTACAGAGTTCTGCTGTTTTGTGATCACAGGGTTCTTTTATTTGTTTGTTAGATTTATTTATTTATTTATTTATTTATTTATTTATTTATTTATTTAGTAGTATATATACAGTGCTCTGTCTCCACCATGTGGTTGCTGGGAATTGAACTCAGGACCTCTGGAAAAAGTAGCCAGTGCCCTTAACCTCTGAGCCATCTCTCCAATTCAATCATAGGGTTTTTAATTTATAGAACTTTTATGTCTTTATGCCAAGGCACAAGCCATGGTCTCGGCTTACTATTTTATTTTACTGGTTATGTGTTGTTGGGCTGTCTTGGGGGAAGGGGCTGAGGTTGGTAGAAATCAGGAGATGGTGAGTTGGCTCAGGAGATTAAAGTGCTTGCCACCAGCACGACTTTAATCCCAGCCCTTGGGAGGCAGAGGCTCACCAGCCTGATCTACATACCAAGTTAAAGGAAGATTTAACTC
The DNA here is from genome assembly GCF_011064425.1 of Rattus rattus. NCBI lineage: Eukaryota > Metazoa > Chordata > Mammalia > Rodentia > Muridae > Rattus > Rattus rattus. The sequence goes on along the minus strand of NC_046161.1, from coordinate 90,404,685 downwards.
AGATAATAGTGAATGTATAAGCTAGTTAAACGATATGATGTATTTAACCTAAAGCAACAGTGCCATCTAGTGTTTGCACTTGGATTTTAAAAAAGAATATACATAGCTTATAACCCATAAATACAGAGCAATGCAAACTTTTTAAAAGAATCCATGTTAATTAAATCGTACAGAATTTCAGTTGGTAAAGCTCACAGTTTTAAGTCACTGTATACAAATGTGCTGGATGGTTGCCTGTGGTTTGCACAGCTAAATTCCATATATTTTACTTTTCTAAAGAGTCGTGGTGGGAAAAAGTTTCTTGCTGTACTGAAAGAAATCTTGGACAGGGACCCCCTGTCTCAGCTGTGTGAGAACGAAATGGACCTTATTTGGACTCTACGGCAAGACTGCCGAGAAAATTTCCCACAGTCACTGCCAAAACTACTCCTGTCAATCAAATGGAATAAACTTGAAGATGTTGCTCAGGTGACAGAAAATTCCTTGTTCCTCTTCCTTCTCTCCCTCCACTTTCTTTTAACTTCAAATAACAAAAAAGCTTTCCGTAGGGGAGTGTGTGTGTGTGTGTGTGTGTGTGTGTGTGTGCGCGCACACACGCGTGTGCGTATACATTACTCTTTGATTTTGTGTAAAATATCTTCCCACAGAAGTATTTCCATTTGTTGGATGTCTTTGTTTTCTCTTAAAGATAGGTAGGTTCTTACTTGTATAACCTTAGCCGCTCTCAAATGTCCAGTCCCTCTGTCTCAGCCCTGTGATCACAGATACACACTGTGATGCCTAATTTGTTGGATAATTCTCTGCAGGAGCTATTTGTGAGGTTTTAAAACCTTACACAGTCTGTGTACCTTCAGAGACCCTGGGATCGGGGTGAGGTGGCCAGGCCTTACGTTAGCATCAACTGGAACAGCGGTTCGGAGCCGCCACCTCTCAGAGTGGATGATAGTCAGGCCCCGCTACCTTCTACCAGTCTCATCATAGAACCCGAGTGAGCGGTTTTGTTGTTTAGGCAGGGTCTTACCCTGAAGCCCTGGCCTGCTTAGAACTCATTGTTAGACCACACTGGCCTCACATTCACTACATCCACCCGTCTCTGCTTCCCAAGTGATGGTTTGAGGCATGTGCCACCATGCCTGGCACACTTGCTTTTGAGAATCTGAAAGAGCATCCTCTTCTCCCTGTAATCTAATCCACACAGCTCTCTACACTGATCTTGCCCAGGACATTGCTGTCAGTGGTACAGGATACTCAAAACACCAGAGATAGCAAACACCAGAGAGCAAGGTTTTATCAAGTGTTGAGCTTTGATTTGAGCCACAAATCAAGCTTTTTTCTACCTTCAGTCAGAACAAGTTTTATTCCCAGTCGTCTGTCCCTGTGAGACGCTGCCCTGTAATGTATTAGACCCACAGGAGGAGGACTGTCCACCTCACAGTCACAGCAGAGTTCCTCTTCAGAAGACCTGGTGTGGCCTCAACGTCCTCACCTGCAGCTCAGCTCTTGCCCAGGGCGTCTTGGATGACAGTCAGTATCCGGACACCTGGCTGCTGTCTAATGTCCAGTTAGCACTTGTGATAGGACTTATTAGCCATTAAAAAGAATGGAGGCACTATTCAGTTCTTATGGATTACTGGCATTTATTCTGAATTGAGGAGTTCAAGTGTGTTCTGGTTAATAAAAAAAAATCTGTAGTAATAGATTTCTTTAAAAATTCATTTAAAAGCAGATGGGCTTGGTGGTGTACTCAGTACTCAAGGGGCAGAGACAGGCTGAACTCTGAGTTCTAGACTAACTTAGTGTACAGAATGAGTTCCAGGACAGCCGGAGCTCCACAGAGAAACTCTGCCTCAGAAGAAACAAACACACACACACGCATACGTACTGAACTTTGTAATTTGTAGTGAGTTACTGACTCTCTTAGTATATCTGTCTTAGCTTGAGACTTGACCTATTTATTTACACTTGCTTTGTTCTTAAGTTATGCAGTGGCTGATCTCTGTAGACACCTGCAGTGTCTTACTCTGTCTTCCTTACGCACATAGTAACCTCTTAAACTTATATAGAACTTTTCAGAAACAAAGACAACCTTTGTTGGTCTGCATCTGCCAGAATGTTTGAGGCATCAGTAATTAAATTTTCTTTTTTCTTTTTTCTTTTTTCTTTTTTTTTTGACTCATCTTGGTTCCCGTGTGCCAGGAAAGATAAGTTACTTTTGTCCACCAAACTTCTGACCCAATTTTAATTTTAAACAGCTTCAGGCGCTCCTGCAGATTTGGCCCAAACTGCCACCCAGGGAAGCACTGGAGCTCCTGGATTTCAACTATCCAGACCAGTATGTCCGAGAATACGCTGTAGGCTGCCTGCGACAGATGAGGTATCTCTTTTAGGATAAGTGATGAGTGGGTAGGGAAGAGGGTGGCTCCCTGAATGTTGCATTAGTAAGGTAAGGGCCATGTGAAGCTTGTTTGGACTTTGGGGCCCAGGTCCTGTGTGAGCTTATGCTAGCGCCCTCTGCTGGTTCTGCAGCACAAACTTTACTGCTGTATGCCAGGCCACTCTTCCTTTCACTACTGCACAGAGTTCTGAAATCTTGGTGTCCAAGTGCCTGCCCTAGGCTAGCCCTTGAAGCCAACATTTCCAAAGTGAGCAGCCGTGCTTGTGTCCCCTCCTTCCTTCACCACAGTCTATTAATTACCCAGATAAGAAGGGTTGGTAGTCTATGATGGAGACTATTTGTTTATTTTCTCATGGAATCTGCCCTTGAACTCACTGTGTAGCCCAGGCTAGCTAGTTCTCAAACTCAGACTGATCCTCCTGCCCCCAGTCCTGGCTATGTTCCCTCCTTGCTTTTAAGATCAGCTATTTTAGTTTTGGCAGAAGAAACTATGTAACCTCTATAATAGTCTGAGATGTAAAATCCTATGAATAGGAGAAGCAGCCTCCCCCTTTATAGTTGTTTCTAGTAGCTGTAGGGATAAGTGGACATGGAGAAACGTTACCATGGAAGCCTTATGTCCTTATTGATCCCTCGAACCTACCTAAACAGAGAATGAGAGAATTCACTCCACCACATGTCCTCTGAACACTGATACACACACCACATACATGCCACACACACAATAAAGAAAGTTATGTTAAAGTGACCATTTGGGGGCAGTGGGCAGGACTCCTGGCAGATTACATGTGTACTCACGTGGTACAGTGAGTGAAAACATGTGATAAGCCTGGTCCAGGAGACCCAAGCACGTTAGCCACGTGGAGTATGACAGATGTAGGGATCATTTTCTGGCACAGGTGGCTGAGTTTCTCTCCCTTTTGTTTCTTTCAGTGATGAAGAACTCTCTCAGTATCTTTTACAGTTGGTGCAAGTTTTGAAGTACGAGCCTTTTCTTGACTGTGCCCTCTCCAGATTCCTATTAGAAAGAGCACTTGATAACCGGAGGATTGGCCAGTTTCTGTTTTGGCATCTTAGGTAAGTGTGTCCTGTTTCAACTTGATACCATTATGCGCTCTAATAACTAATGCGGTGTGATGTCAGACACGCAGTGGACTAGCCAGAAGCGCACTGGTTTCTGATCCATCCCTAACATTTACACTCTCTGCTGCCGCCTCTTACTTTTTAATACCTAAATTCTGCTTTCATCATTTGGCAAAGTATTTCAGGTAAGTATTCTATGATGCTTTCTAGATTTTTAACTAAAACTAGTAACTGTTATAACATTTGCTAACAAACTACTTTTCATTTAAAAATAGTGATTTAATATTTATATTTTGTGTGTGCTCTGATCAAATCCACCCCTATCTGCTCTCTTCCAACCTCTACTGTCACTTTTCCCTCCCAACTTTGTGTGCTCTTTTTAAAAAAATATTTTTAGTTTATGTACATTGGTGATTCTACTGCATGTATGTCTGCTTGAGGATGTCAGATCCACTGGAACAGGAGTTACAGACAGCTGTGAGCTGCCATGTGGGTGCTGGGAATTGAACTCAGGACTTCTGGAAGAGCAGCCAGTGCTCTTAACCACTGAGCCGTCTCTCCAGCCCTTGTTTTTGAGTATGATTGCTTTACCCGTATGTATAGGCACACTTGTATGTTTTTGATGCTTGCAGTGGCCAGGAGAGGGCGTTGGGCCCTGGAACTGCAGTTATGGACAGTTGTGAGCTTCCCTGTGGGAACTGGGAACACAGCTTGGGTCCTTTGTGAGAGCAGCTGATATTTCTAAGCACTGAGGTGTGTCTCTGCTTCAGTTTGTGAATGCTGTTATCATCACTACTGTTACTGAGTGAAGTCAAGAGTCTTTATGTACTGTTAAATTGTGTTTATTTACATGGTTATGCGAGTACAGATGGATATAGGGGCTAGAGGCCTAGGATCTCCTGGAAGCTGTTGTTAGCCATCCAGTGTGGGTCCTAGGAACTGAATCAGGGTTCTCTGCAAGAGCAGTGCCAGTGCTTAACCTCCCAGCCACCTCTCCAGCCTGTGTTTGTTTTGTGTTTTTGTAGTGCTAGGGCTTCACGGCAGAATCTGGCACATGTGTAGTCAGTTTAATCTTCGTTACCATCATTTGCATACTTCACTGTTTTAATATATGTTTATCAGGGAAAAATGCCTTCCTTCTTTTTGACAAGCTTTTGAAGGACTTATGGTCTCTGTAATACTATGGTATTAATTTTAGCAGATTTTTATCCACTAAAACATCCTAAAGTGGTTTTCTTGTTGGTATATTGAGTGTTTTTTATTTATAGTTTGTCTTCTCATCCAATTCAGTACTATTTTGAACCCCTCAGGGAATGACAACATAAATATTTCATGTTTTTCCCCCCTCATACATGTATACCATTGTTTGAGAGAGAAAAGAAACCTGGGGCCAGCAAGATGCTTGAATGAGCAATGGTTCTGTCCGTGCAGACCTTACGAACTGAGTTCAGTACGCAGAATCCACATAAACGTGGAAGAGGAGAACCAGCTCTCCTCAGTGACCTCTGACCTCCATGTGTACCCATGGCTTGTGTCCCACTCCCATTATGCACACGAACTCAACGACAGTGGGAAAGGGGACAGAGAAATGGTTATATTGACGGCTCATTGACCGCAGCCAAATAGATATCTGTTCCCACCTAATTCTTTCCAAATTTCCACCATTTCCTTTCCCTTTCAAAAGGCAGTTCAGGGGAAATGTGGGAATATTAGTTTTCTTCAATTAAACAATTGACCACTAAGATCCCCTGACTTCTGAGTCCTAACTGGGATGTGACCATCTAACTGGTAAGTGCTTGGAATGGACAGCTCGACTGGTTGGCATCAGAAGAGCATTTCCTAGCAGACTACAGAGGCCAGTGTCTGTTCCCCATGCTCTGACGTGTTTGGTTACCAACCGTTTCAGTATTGCTTTGCTGCAGGTCAGAGGTGCACACCCCTGCTGTGTCCGTTCAGTTTGGTGTCATCCTAGAGGCATACTGTCGGGGAAGCGTGGGGCACATGAAAGTGCTTTCCAAACAGGTATGAGCTTCTGTTTTAATTCAGTTTAGCACATGGTAATCAACTGAGTTTATCAAATGGACTTTCTCCAGCCACATATTTCACTGCCCTTTCAGTAACTTAACCTGATCAATACCTGTGGGAATGAACTGAGTCTCATGAAGCTCAGGATGGCCTTGAACTCACTATTTAGTTGAGGACCACTGTCAGGAGATCCTCCTGCCCCAGCCTTCTGAGTGCTGGGGTCCACAGCACATGGCATGGCGTTTAATTTATGCCGTGCTGGGGAGGGAATGGACTCAAGGCTCTGTGCAGGCTGACATGCAGGCAGTCCACCACCGAGCCATTTCCCAGCCTTTAGCTTTTAGAAAAACCTGTCAAGATGTTTCAGCTTAGCATTAAAGCATACCTCATATTTCTATGTTAATAGGATGCCCTACATTTTAATAGTCTGTCTGCATTCCTGATGGGTGTAAGGGAGGCAGTCTTCTACCTCAGTGCTCCATAGCCTGTGTTCCTGATGGAGGCAGTCATTCTCCTGCCTCAGTGCTCCATAGCCTGCAGTACTCAGGCAGTGTGCTTTAAAGCTATACGACCCTTTAGTTTAGTGTTTCTGATCCATATGATTCACCACGTCTTTTAGACCAAGGTATAGTGCGGTATAAACACATGACTTCTGTAGTTCACAATCCTTGTCACCTTTTCAAACTCTACCTTCATACAGTGTAGCACACCCTTGCAGTCCAGAAGTGTGGCTGATATTACCATTAAGTTATTAAATAATTACCCTGTGCCAAGAACTCATACTGTTTTCCGTGTGCTGTCTGACTGTGCTCCTGATACTTAACCATTATGTATGTAAAACACAGGCTGCCCTTGAGCTCGTGATCCCCTCCCCCAAGAGCTGAGAATGTAGAATGTCCTTGCTCCAATACGAGCTGGAGAATCTTCATTCACACCATGAAACAGCATCATTGATTCCACAAGCTGGATCCCAGTGCTCACAGTAGCCTCTTCATCTGACTCATTATCCTCTACTCCACCACCCTCTACACTGGGCTCCTCATTCCCACCCTCCCATGTCTGCCTCCCCTCCCCAGCACAGTCTATGAACATTTGATAAGTGATTTTTTTCCACTCATATCATTCTCCTTTTTAAATCCCTAACAATAATTTTTCATAACACTGACAATCTAGATTTTTCTATCCAGGTTTATAAGGTCCTGGTGGGTTGCTCCATGTTTAACCTTATTTTGTGCCTGTTGGCTCTCCGTGCTCAATTAGCAATCATACTGCATATCCTCTTGGTTCTCTGGGAGCGTTTAGCATGACTCTTCCAATGAGGCATGCACACCACCCTTCCCTTCCCCATCTCCCTCCCCCGATCTCAGGTCCTCTTGCACATAGGCTAGCATTCTATTGCTAAGCTCCAGCCCCAGCCCCTTTCTCTTTTTGTCATAGTACACACACCTATGTGCAGATAGCCACAGATGCTAGAGTACGGTGTCAGATCCCCTAGAGCAGTTTGTGAGCCGACCAGTGTGAGTCCTGGGACCAAACTTCAGCCCTCTGCAAACACACTTGACCTTTGAGCCGTCTCTCCAGGCGCGGTCTCCACCTCGCCCCACCCCTGTTTGTTTGGTTTTTTTTTTTTTTTTGTTTTTTTTGTTTTTTTTGTTTAAGTTCTATTTCGAGTGAGACAAGGTCTCACTGAGTTGCCCAGGCTGGCCTGGAGCCACCAGGACCAGCCTTTACTGTTTCTTGACTGATAAATTATAAGACAAAGACTCTACCCTTTCCATGGTGGGCTTGGGGCTTAGGGGTGGAAGTCAGAGGGTGACTTGTTAGAACGGCTCTCTCCTTTCACTATGTCAGTTCCAGAAATGGAACTAGGCTCTTCAGGCTTGGCCACAGTACCTTACCTACTGAACTCTGCCAGCCCACCATGGTATTTTTGTTATCCTTATAAAGTTATAAACCGACAATTGTTGAAATACTTAAAGTATTTTATGACTTATGGCCACTTAGGATGCATTCCAGGAAAAGAATATCAGCACAGTTAGTTAGCAGTGGGGCACGGCTGCTACCAACTGTACAGACGTGGGAGACGCCTGGTTTGAAATAGTTCAGAGAGGTCTGGCTCTCTTGTTGCCAGCATTTGTACAGCTCCCTAAGCTGTTAAAAAATGGAGTGCCTGTGGTTTTGACAGATGGCTGACTTGGCACGCACTGGCCATCTTGTTTTTATCATTAAGCTGCCATCGTAGTTTTCTGTATGAGCAAGGTCTCAGCCAGTCTTTGAAACTACATGCTAGAAGCCACATCCACTTATCGTCTGCATGGTTTTCTTGCACAGAAGCCAAATTTTAAAATGAAAACATGATACAAAATAAATTCCCTGATAATGGGATTGCAAACCAATGTTCCCTACGTATACCTCATCTGTTTGACAGTTTTCTTTATGTGTGTTTGTTATTATTTATTGTTCCTAGTTTTAATGACATGTAAAGTTCCTTCTAGTTTATAGTTATTATTATTCTCATGAGTTTTATATAATATAATGCGAATGGACTCCCAGTTATTAGGAGATAACAAGAACTTCTGTGGGAAGAGTAAGGCAGTGTCTCTGTTATTGCCCTGCCTGGTCAGGAATTTGCTACGTAAACCAGATTGTTGTCTGACTTGTAGCTGTTGTCCTGTCTCTGCTTTCAAAGTACTGGGATCATAGGTGTTCATTACAACTGGCTAACGTGGGTGTTTATTGTTTCCTTGCTTGCTGGAGTGAGTGAGACAGGGTCTCACTGAATACCTGGCTGACCTGAAACTCACTATGTAGACCAGGCTGGCCTTGATCTCACAGAAGTCCCTCTGCCTCTGCCCACTCCCGTCCCCCCTCCCCCCACCATGTATACAGTAATTAAAAATGTGCACGACCATGCTTGACTAAAGTAGCTTTTACAAATAATGGCTTTGATCTAGTTGGCCATTGCTGTGCTGCAAGTACAAAGGAGTTTGCTTGGTTTTGGCTTGTTTTTTTGTTTGTTTGTTTGTTTGTTTGAAAGCCAGAGTTTTCCCAGATCTGAGCGATGACTCAGTAGTTAGGAGAACTTGTCCTTGTAACAGACCCAGGTTCAGTTTCCAGTATCCATGTCAGGTGGCTCATGATCACCTGTAATTCTGGGTTCAGGGCATCTGGCACCCTCTTCTAGCCTCAGTGGATACCTCCATGCACATGGTCCACACCCATATACTCAGGCATAGGCACATATACACACTTAAAAATAAGACAAATCTATTTCTTTTTTTAAAAAAGCAAGTGAAAAAAATTTTGAGACAGCATTTCTCTGTGTGGCTCTTGTTGTCCTGGAACTCATTTTGTTGACCAAGCTGGCTTCAAACTCAGAGATCTTCCCATTTCTGCCCCCTCCCCAACCCCCAGGTACTGGGATTACAGGCATGCACCACTGTACCCAGCTTAAAAGCAAGCAGTTTCATCTCGGACAACAAATACCTTGAATTATAATCTCTTCTTGTTGTCTTGACGGTAGAAAGAAGCTAAGTGGATTTCAGACAGGTGACCACAGGGACCTCTGGGCACAGAAACCATAACTGTAGTTCCTAGAGAGACGGAGCAGCCTGGGCTACATAAACAGCTGTGTCTGAATCCTGCAGGAAAGCACTGGGCACCTTAGCACTTAGTGCTGTTCAGGAATGGTGGATGGATTCTGCACAGATCCCCGCCCTGTGGTTGGGGCCAAACTGAGCAGGCGAGATCGAGGTGTTCCGAATCCCATCCATGAAGTGTAGAGTCGAGCACAGGTTCACACCGATCAGGAGCACCCACAGTCTATGCCTGCTTACTTTTCTCAAGTTTATAACGTGTCTTTTAATGAAGGATTTAAAAGCGATATCTTGACTAATAAATGATAATGACTCACTGTTTGTAAAACCCTTCTTATACTCAGGGTTTTTACTTCAGTTGATTGTGTGTGTGTTTGGTTAGAGCTACTGATGAATGTGACTGAATAATATCATATTTTTAACCATAAGTGAATTTGGGGATGGGAACCTTATTTTCCAGGTTGAAGCACTCAATAAATTAAAAACTTTAAATAGCTTAATCAAATTGAATGCGATGAAGCTGAACAGAGCTAAAGGAAAGGAGGCCATGCACACGTGCTTAAAACAGAGTGCCTACCGGGAGGCGCTCTCTGACCTGCAGTCACCTCTGAACCCATGTGTCATCCTCTCAGAGCTCTAGTAAGTGACTGTCTCTGCTCTGCACTGTGAGTAGCTTGTGGGAATAGCAATGCAGAAGAGGTTCTGAGTCAGGGAGTTAGGGAAACGGTGGGGCTGGCTGTTAACCCAAAGAAGTCAAAGTAACTGGAAGGAAAGTATTGAGTCTCCAGATTTATATTCATTAGGCTGTATGGCTATTAGCTAGGTTTCTCTATGAGGCTAGTATATTGCAAATTAATTTCTTTCAATTTATATAACTTAAGTTATATGTTAGTTTTTTAAAAGATTTAATTATTTTTAATTTGGGAGGAAGGGTACAAGTACATGAATGCAGGTGTGGCCAGGGGCATCAGATCCCCTGGAGCTTGGGTTAGAGGCTGTTGTAAGCTGATGGCTTGGGTGCTGGGAACTGAACTTGGGTCCTCTCTAAGAGCTATATATGCTCTTAACCACTGAGCCATGTCTCTAGCGCAAGTTAGTTTTGATAACGGGTCTTATGAAGCTCAGGCTAGCCTTAGACTCTCTATGTAGTCCAGGCTGGTTTTCAACACACAGTCCTCCTGCCTGCCTAATGCAGGTAACACAGGCAGTGTCCCACCATTCCTGACGGTACTATCTATCACTCCCTGAGAATTGAAAATCCTGTATGGGCAACATGTTGGAAATCACAACACATTATTTACTGACTTTCCATTTTAAAATGAAATTTAAATGCACCTCTAAACTGTTCCTCACTTTTCATACAGAGACGGAAGGTTATAATTTGTATTAACAAAAGGATTCAGAATTGACCCTCATTATGAAATCAAGGGTCTGGGCTAGAGGTGTGGCTCAGCATTTACGAGTCCTTGGTTTCCCAGCGCTTACTTCAGGACTCACAGTAGCATGGGACCCCAGCACCAGGGACCCGGTGTCCTCTTGTGTCCTCTGTAGTCCCCACACACACACATACACAAAAGTGTCTTTAAAAAGAACCTTTGCAGTCGTGATTCTAATGCAGCAGTACTCTAATCTTTAACCCACTGCTAAATGCAGTCGTGTTAAGAAACTAAAAAAAAAAACAAGGGATTACGGGCGGAGCCAGAGGAAGGTCAGTCCTGGGCTTGGGCTTTGTCCCTCCGGGCATCAGTGTCTGCCAACCAGAGCTGCCCTCGGGTTCCTTACACAGACGATGCTTTCTGGCCTGGTACCTCAGGCCTGTGCATGGCCGTGCACACTGTTTGGTGAAGTGGCTGACTCCTCCTTGCTGATTTCAGTGTTGAAAAGTGCAGATACATGGACTCCAAGATGAAGCCGCTCTGGCTGGTCTACAGCAACAGGGCCTTTGGAGAGGACGCAGTGGGAGTGATCTTCAAAAATGGCGACGGTGAGTCCCGGGATGTCCCAGCATGTTGGAAAGCTCACGGGGTGAGCTCAGCACACCCCGGGATCCCCTCCTTTTTTCCTGGATGGAAATCACTTGCACAGTTTATTTACTGACCTCATAAGCCTTGCATTTTGCTCTATAAAATACAAATGGCAAGTCTTTGGATGAAAAGCCTGTGAAAGGCAAGGGCGTCTCCGTTTGCATCCTGTGTGCTGTTCAGTGACAGCAGCTTTGAAACCATTGCCAGAACTGCATGGTTCACCTCAGCTGGTGAGCCAGGCTTTGTAAGGAAATGCCTCTCAAGCCATCCAACAGCCAAAGGCAGCCCTGGCTGGTCAGCTGTGTGGCCACCAGCAGCCCTGTGGCTGACGAGCTTGAGGTTCTCCACCTCAGGAAGGTTATAGCATCTTTGCACCAGAGTCCTTAAGGGGGTTTGTGAGAAATAACTTATTTACACATGCTCTCGATGTAGTAGACGTTCAGGTGGTTCACATCGTGGAGACAGCTTACCTTGTAGTACAAGCCGGCCTCAGGCTTGTGATCCTGACTCAGCTTCCCCAGTGTTGGGATTACGTGAATGTTCCAGCATGCCCTACACTCAGAATATATTATTGCTAAATATTTTACTTCCCATCCAAATAGTATGAAGTAAAGTAGCTTGTTATTACTGTGACATGATTTTATCTGAAAGTACTCTTTGGGGAGCTTGGGAGAAGAGGGAGAAGGCTACATACTCACTAGGTAGCCAAGAATGGCCTTGAACTCTGCTGACCCAACCTTTCTCACCTCCCAAGTGCTGGGGTTACAAGTGTGGTCATCATGTAGGCTGAAAGTATTCTTTAACTTTTATTATTTATTATTATTTTGGCCCAAGATCTCACGATATAGCCAAGGCTGGCTTTAAAATTGTCTTCATGTTCCGACTCCTGAGGGCTGAGACTGGAAGCTCTCATGGAGAGGATCATAAATAGATTCAACCCTACAGTTTTCTGGACTCCTAGTGCACTAACCTGAGTGATCCATAAACGCTTTCCGTGCAGTATTAAAGGCAGGAGAAGTTGACATGTGGCATGTGTAGTAGAAGTAGACTTTTATAGTCTCCCTGCAGCGGGCACAGCACGTAGTGCATGGGAAATAGCTGAGATTCTACTTTCCCAAACCGCACAGGGACATGCCAGTCACTAGGCCTGTTTGATACAGCGAATATGGCAAGATTAAAGTTGGAGGGAAAGCACAGTGCGTGATAACGGTCTAGTGAGTCTGACCGAGTGCCTGATACTGAGTTAGCGGGCGAGGGGCGTAAGATTGCAAGTGTGTAACGTAGTGGGTGTCTCCTTAGATTTGCGGCAGGACATGCTGACCCTGCAGATGCTGCGCCTGATGGATCTGCTGTGGAAAGAAGCTGGCTTGGACCTGCGGTGAGCCTTCCAGAACAACGTTTGCTTATTTCATGCTGTCCCCTCCTGTGGAGCGCTGCCCTCCTCTATCCTAACTGCTGTTCATAGTAATAGTTAATTGGGCCCTTTACAATAGTCATTGCCATATTGGAACCTCTCAGACAGAAGACTGCATGTGCTCGAGGTTCCTGTAAAAGGGCAGGTTTGGACTGTGTGTAATGCAACTTGGGCAGACATGCAGAATCACACGCCAGGTTAGTTTTGAGCTTGGTGGAGTTGGTTTGAGGCGGGGTCCATTATGGAGCTCAGAGTGATGTTGAACTTACTCTACAGGCAGAGATAGCCTTGAATTGATCATCCTCCTGCTTCAGTCTCCCAAGTACTGAGATTCTAGTCATGTGTCTTCACACTGCCGAACTCTTTCTAAGAAGATCTGAAACTGTTATCTATATTGGCTTCACTCTGGGGGCTTCACATGGGTCATCGCCTGCAAACCTCACAGCTCCGTGTGGGAAGAACCAGTACAGTAGTGATGTTAAAGCAAAGGTTACAAAAATACTCAATAGTGCCCGACTCAAATCCAGGATTGTCAAGACTCTTAAGTTGATCGATGTCTTTCTATTATTTTATTGGCCTATCAAAGTGAGAAAGTAGTACAATGACATGTCCAGTAACCCTTTGTTTGCCAAAATATGACAGTACTCAAAATACCTAATTTCTTACTTTGTGTTTTCTTTTAAACATTTGTGTGTATGTGCTATTTTTAAAATTAAATATAAAAGCCCTAACATTATAAGACCATAATAAGACTATAATACCATCGAGTGTGCACATTTATATACCATGGGGGCACATGTGGAGGTCAGAAGATGGCCTTTGAGGGCTAGCTTCCTCCTGTAGATCCTGGGGATCGAGAGTCAGGCTGTCGGGTCTGACAGCAAGCATTACATGCACTGCCTTATCTCACTTGTTCTCTGCTACCTTGTTTTGTGTTTTGAAGGAAGAGTCTTTGTTTTCAGACTTCTAGAATGTACTTTTCCAGTTTCCTTAAGTTAGAACAACCTAGATCTGAATTTGTTCCCTTTTGTTGAAAATAGATTTTTTTCCCCTCAAATAACTTATCCAGATTACAGTTTCTCCTCTCTATGCCTCCTAGCTCCCCATCCCTTCCAGATCCACCCTTTTCTGTCTCTCATTAGAAAACAAACCAGCTTCTAAGGAATAATAATAGTAAGATAGAATATACTGTGATACAACAAAAGCTAACACACAAGAATTGGACAAAACAGACAAAGAGGAAAGGACACCCCTCCACCCCCACGAGAAATAGTGACCCATCTGCGCTCACACTCAGGAATCCCATGAAAATACTTAACTGGAATCCAGAATATGCTCAGAGGACATGTGGAGTCAGAGAAGGGGAAAATAACAATAAGATAAAACTATTTTTAAAATTAAATATAAAAGCCCTAACATTATAAGACAGCTATACCATTGAGTTCATTTCCTGTTGGCTGGACATGCAGCCTCCTCTTTTTTTTTTTTTTAACCTTTTTCTTTTTATTTAATCATTTATCAGTGACATGGATAGTTATTGCTAAGACATTGCAAAGCAAGTTCTTTTAAATAAAAGAACAGTAAAAAGTTACATCTAAAACCTGTTTGTTCTTTTTTTTTTTTTTTTATTAACTTGAGTATTTCTTATTTACATTTCGAATGTAAGAGTAGTTTGCTTCCCTGGTGAGACTCTCTCGAAGGAAACTAGATTTTCATTTTCACGTGGTTATAAATTGGAGATGGCTCTGGGTTAGGGATGGGAGCATGTGTCCACTTCTTTCAGCTCTAGGACCCTGCTCTCCAACGTAAAAAGAGCCCAGCAGTCACCATATGTGGTTTGTTTTACTTTGTTTTGTTTTGTTTTGTTTGTTGTTGTTGTTTTGCTTAACCACTCATAAAGAATACAGCACACGTAGAGTTGCTTTTGTTGTTGTGACCAAATTCCTACCAAGAAGCAACTTAGGGGTCAGTGAGACCTCTCAGTGGGTAAACCTGCTTGCAGCACAAGCCCAGTGCCTGAGTTCAATCCCCAATCGTCATGGCTGGAGGGTGTAGAGAGAGGATTAGTTGTGCTGTGCAGAACAAAAAGGGGAGAGAAGAAGCTGCTGACTGACCACTGCCTCTCCTTTGTTCTCTGCTTTCTGATTCAGCTGCACAGGGTGAGTGGGCCCCTCGGGCTTCCGGGCCCTGGCCCCGGTGACTCCCCACACAGCAGAACGAAGCCCTCTGAGCCATGAGCCCACATTCACCTTTCTTCACTGAAGCTGCTTCATGAGCCTTAATGTTTCCTTGTGTCTATGTGCGTTACAGTGACTCCTTCCGCCATGACATTTGGGGATTGACCTCTGACCCCTCCCTTTTTTAAAGTGAAGTGTTTGGAGTTCTTTCAAACTCCTATCTCCTTCTCACAAAACCTTGACTGTTTCTATAAATACCCCTGCTCCAGTGTGCCTGCTGTGTTTATTTTTCTTCTGGGCAGCATGCACTCTTCTATGTCAAGTATTTGGTGCCTCCTATATGTTCCTATTTTAGTACTTGTAACAGTGTCCTGCTTCGAGTGACAGAAATGCATATGCTCCTTTAAATTTTCTCTGTGTGGTGTCTCTCTGGTGTCTTTATGTCAAAAGTAGAGCATTTATAAGGCATACGTATGCAGAGACGCCTTGTCTTTTTTAACAGTTAGCAGTCAGTTATTTTTTCCTGCCAACTGAAAAGTTGTCAACCTTGAGTCCGTCTGACATTTGGTAGACTTGGCAGTCGTCTGTGCCCCTTGTCCCAATGCTGCATGCCAATAAAATGTGTAGTTGTCTTTGTCCACATATGATTTTTGTTAGGCAGGCAAGAGGGGACAGGGACTCTCGACTATGCAGTGGAGCTTGTTCTATTCCCCCACCCCTCAGAGTGCTGCGACTAAAGGTGGCTCTGCTCGTGGGACTTGTTCACTTAAAGGAGACCATGCAGAAGTTAAATGTAAGATGTTTAATGTTATTGGTATTGGCGAGGAAGCATGTGAGAGTAATACAAATGCTAGGTAAAGAAGGGTTTGCATCTGACCCTTTACAGTTGGCTGAGGTACTATGCAGACTTGGATCTACATGGTGAAGGAGGGATCAAGGGCTACTATCGTCCTCAGCCCTCTAGTGTAGTGTGTCTCCGTCTAGAATCCATGCTCTCCCAGGAAGGTGTCCTTAGGTCAGAGAGTGTGAGAAAGGAAGGTAATGTTAAAAGTGCTGGCATGTCCTTTATAAAGACTGCATGGAAGCCCAGATGTGATCATTGGGGTGGGGTGGGTCTCAGCTTGTCCCCAGCATGACTTCTGTCAAACTGTCTTTCAGATGAGGATGTTTTTTCCTTCCCATTGTAAAGCCCATCTTTAAGTCACTGATTGCTTTCATCGTTGCTTGCTTTTGAAGAGGAAGTTGTTGGACTTTTGCCCAGTTTGGGCTGTAAGAGGGTTCGAGGGGACTCAGGAAGGCAAGAAAGCTTACTTTAACCCAACACTGTTTGCTTTGCATGGGTTGTGTCACAGTAGGCTGACAGGCATTAGTAAAACAATTAATGTTCCTTAGCTGTCTTTTTTTTTTTTTTTTCCTCTTTTTTTTTTTTTTTCGGAGCTGGGGACCAAACCCAAGGCCTTGCGCTTGCTAGGCAAGCACTCTACCACTGAGCGAAATCCCCAACCCCCTCTTGGCTGTCTCTTTAAAAGAAGATATTAATATAGGTCTAAAACAATTGATTAGTATTTCAGTCTGCCAGAATGTCATCTGACAGTGTTGCTCTCATGTAGGATATAATAATTGAATTCTTTTTTAGAAGTAATTTTAGAAACTAATCCATCGCTCCTTTTATCTGATTGTTATACACACTAATGGAGACACACACACACACACACACACTGATTTCTCACTCTCTAACCCTCACATAAACTACAGCTTTCCAACATGTTGAATCTATTTCTCACCTTGCTCATGTGATCTTTCTGGCCCTGTCTGGGAGCCCTCCTGTCAGCCCCCTTCAAACGGTCTTTAGTGAAATGTAGGGCTTTTCTAAGTTGCTCAGGTTGGCATTGATCTTACTGTGTAGATCAGACACGGCTTTAGCTCTCTGAGAAGAGGGGTGCGTGTGGGGCACACAGAGGCCAGAGGAAGAAGCCAGGTGTCCACCTATCTCTTTTTACCTTATTCCTTTGAAGAGGGTGCCTGGAGGTAGGTTATTGGCCAGCAGTCCCCATCAGTTCCCCAGCCTTGTGTCCTCAGCACACCTGGCTTTTTATGTAGATTTTGGGAGATCTGAATTGAGGTCCTCACACTTACACAGCAAGCATTGTACCACTGAGCCATCTCTTTATCTCAGAGATCATTTTAAAATTTCAAAAGACTTAAATTTTGAATTATGTCTATTTGTGTAGTCTGTGCATGTGAGTGCAGTATCCTAGGACACCAGAGCAGGGCATTAGATGCCCCTGCAGCTGGAGTTAGAGGTTGTAAGCTGTCTGATGTGGGTGCTGGGAACTGAACTTTCATCCTCTGTAAGAGCAGCAGATGCTGAGCCCTCGCCCGTGCCCCGTCCGTAGAGGGGATCCTGGGATAGCGACCACACTCACATTGTGCCTTGGGCTTCATAAGCTTGGAGTAGGAGCCGCTTACTTCTGAAGCGCGTCTGACATCTGATAGAAAGTGTGCCCCGCACCTGCACCCAACCACTTACTGAGCCCATATGGTGTGTGTGTGTGTGTTGCTTGGTTGTTTGGGCTAAGGTCATATAGCCCAGGCTGGCCTCAGATTTGCTGTGTAATCAAGGATGACTCTTGCGCCAGGTCCCACCATGCCCGGCTTTGTTCCTATTGTCTGTATTAGTTGAATCTCCCAAGACAGTACACTCCATTACCAACATATTATTTTCCTCTCCTCTCCTTCCTTTCCATGAAGCAAGTGTTTCATGGAACCCAGGCTGGCCTTAAACTTGCTGTGCAGTCAAGGCTAACCTTGAACTTCTGACTCCACTCCCAATCTCTGGAAGTTCAAGCCTGTTTCACCTCATTAAGAAACAATGACTTATCAACTTCAGAAATCTGTCCTTGACTCCTACCATGAGGTCCAAAGGACTGAATTCAAGTCATTATTAGGCTGGGCATCAAGCACCTTTCCCCACTGAGGCATCCTCCTTCCCACAAGTCACTCTTTTTATAATTAGGTTTTAGAAAATTGGAGAGAGTTGGGTGTTGGTGGCAAGTGTCTTCAATCCCAGCACTCAGGAGGAGTTTGAGGCCAGCTTGGTCTAGATGGAGTTCCAGGGCAGCCAGACCTACACAAGAGAAACCCTGTCTTGAAAAAAAGAATAATTCTGATTCTGGGGCTTTAGAGTAAAAAGGGATGAGTTCTTGTTTGTTGTGTGTGCTCCTATTCATCAGTGCAGGCAAATTGACTATTTTGTGAGCATGATTATACAAAAAAATGGTGCATTTAGCTACAGCATTCTGGTAAACCATTCCATCTGTTGGCCCAAGTTTCATTCTCTAGTAGAAGATAGAACTTCCCTTTCCATGTGGCATTACTAACTGATAAACTGTCAATAATAAAACTCTTCTTTTAAAGGAAATTTAAAAATTAAATTAAAAATTAAAAAATTAAATTTAAAGGAAAAGACTTAGAGAACTGATATTTCCTCTCATGGAGACCATGGCCCTTATGTCTGATTTTCCCTTTCAGAATGCTCCCCTATGGCTGTCTAGCAACAGGAGATCGCTCTGGCCTCATTGAGGTTGTGAGCACCTCTGAGACAATCGCTGACATTCAGCTAAACAGTAGCAACGTGGCTGCCACAGCAGCCTTCAACAAAGATGCTCTCCTGAACTGGCTCAAGGAGTACAATTCTGGGTGAGTGCCCTCTTCACCTCTTCACACGGACACTGACAGACGGTGGACACCAGACAGACAGAAGCCTTGACCTGATCGATCAGCCCTGCCTGTCTGTGTTGCCTCATGGGCCTTTATTAAAGTCGAAAGACTTCATGGCAAAGTACAGAAGCTCTTCGGTATGTCAGGGCGTGTTTTTAAGATAGCGGAGTGAAGCTCTCTTTCTTGTTTATTTGCATCAGCTTATGTAGTTATGAGCTTAAGTTTCTCACTGGTTCATTCTTTTAAAAGATTTGTTTGCTTTGTTTAGTGTTTGGAGATGGGGCAGCTCTGTAGTGCTGACTCGCCTTGAGCTCACCCTGTAGACTACAGAGATAGATAGTTCTTCTGCCTCTGCCCCTCGAGGGTTGGGATCAAAGGTGTGTGCTGTCATGCCTAGCCTCGTTGTTATTTTAATTAAGTGTGCATGCGTGTCGGTGTGTGGGTAGGTGCACATGAGTACAGTGCCCATGGGGTCCAGAAGAGAGGTTTAGATGCCCTGGAGCTGGAGTTACAGGTGACTGTGAACCCCATAATGTGGGTGTCGGGGACCAAACTCAGATCCTTTAGGAGAACAGCAAATGTTCTTAACCACGAGGCCATCTTTCCAGCCCTAATAGGTTAATTTTATGATTAAATGAGTTTAATATAGTCTATGATCTCTCCAAACTAAAAGAAAAATATTTAAAATTTTGTTACTGGGTTGGGGATATGCATTAGTTAGTGGAGTGCTTTCCTGGTATTTGCAGATCCCTGGGTTTGATCCCTAGGACTGCAGAGAGTTGAGGGTGATACATGTCTGTAATCTCAGGACTCGGGGGTGGAGGCAGAAGACAGCCGTGAGACTGTCACGGTAATACTGTAAGAATAATAAGCATTAGTTCAGTTAAGGTGATGGACAGCACCGCTATTCCAGGAAGGAAAGATCTCACTGTGAAGGAAAGGCCAGACACTTAAAATCAGATTTAAACGTCATCACTCAGGTTGTTCAGGGACTTTCAGGAGAGAGCAGATCAGTTTTAGTCTTACAGCCTGAAGGGTCTCTGTCCTCACTTCTAATTGAGGCTCCGAAGCCTGGATTCTAATCTGAGGTCAGCCTGACTGGAATGGCTTCCTCCTGTAACCCAGCGGTTAGGAGGCTGAGGGAGGAGAGAATTGCAGTGGGTTTAAGGCCTGGCAAGGTGCATGGTGATTTTCATGCTAGCCTGGGCTATAGAGTAATACTTTGCCTTCAAAAAACTAAAAACCAAAACAAAAGCTGGTTCCCAGGCCCAAGGATGATCCCACAAGACCCATGGTGGCCTCTCTTAGGTGAACTTAAGCCCTGCTGAGACAGGGAGGTGCGGCTCAGGCTCTGCGAGCCTCAGCAGCGCCTGACCCATCTGTCTGCTTTCCCAGCCCCGTGTGCTCACTCGGCTCGGCAACTTGGTGCTGTGTTCTGTGAGCATCAGGGGTGCTCAGTCTCATCCCACACACTGGAGTTCTAACTCCTGTGTCTGTCTCCAGGGATGACCTGGACAGAGCGATTGAGGAGTTCACCCTGTCCTGTGCTGGCTACTGTGTAGCCTCTTATGTCCTTGGCATTGGTGACAGGCACAGTGACAACATCATGGTGAAGAAAACCGGCCAGGTAAGCTGCACTGTAGAGGCAGTGTCTCGGTGATGACACTCGTGTTTGTCTTCATGTGTGGTTTGTCTGTGGTCTGTGCTGACATTTACTTAAATGCTTAACGGTTGCTGTTGTTTACAAGCGGCCTGTCCTTTCATTGCAAGGATTTGCATTTGGACTTGATTTGATGATATGTATCTGTAATCACAGCACTCTTAAGGCTGGGGCAGGACAGTTGCTCATATGAGACCTTGTCTCAAGCTAAATAAGTGAAAATTTAAGAAAATAATCAGTTGGGGGCTTGAGAGATGGCTCAGCAGCTAAGAGCACTCCCTGCTCTTCCAGAGAACTCAGGTTCCTTTCCCAGCACCCACATGGAGGCTCACAGCTGTCCATAACTCCAGTTATAGTAGGAGATGTGACACCATGTTCTGGGTGTACTACAGGCACCAGACATACATACATGTAGGCAAAAACACTCAGTGCAAATAAAATAAAAATAAAATAAATCTTTTTAAAAGTAACCAATGCTGAAAAAAATAATAAAACCAGTATGGAACCTGAGTGATCTGTTTTCTTTCTTAATTTAATTTGCATGTGGGTATCCTGCCTGTATATATCCCCTGAACCTGGAGTTACAGAGGAGTTGTAAGCTACAGCCAGTGCCCTCAGCTACCGATCACAGATCCTTCTCTCCAGCCCCGAGTCTGTTTTTACGTTTGTTTGTTCTGTTTTATTTTAACTGTCACACTTGTAAGAGTTGGGAGAAATATAGGTAGTGTCTTTCTGAGGTAGCTAGGGAAGCCAGGTGATGTGATGTGATTCCATACAAAAACTATTTAGATTGTTCATAAACAACGAGGTGTTATTTGTAGCATTTTTTTTTTTTTATTATACTTGGGTGAAACAGTTGGCTAAGTTTTCAGTTTAGCTATGCTTGGATGCTGACAACTAGAGGTATACTATAGTGGAAATCTCTAGGTTACCATGTAATGTAGCCCTGGGGTAGACATTAACATGTGGATGTGGTGATAGCTGCGGGTCCCTGTGTAGACCAGGCTGGTTTTGAACTCTGAGATCTGCCTGCCTCCGAGTATTCCCTGAGTCTTGGGGTCGGAGGTGTGCACATTGAGAAACCGCGTCCCACACCTCCTAGGAGATGCTGTGGGCAGCTGGAGCTTTGATACCTGTGCCTTATATCCACACTTAGACTCTTAACTCGTAGTTACAAAGGGAGTACTTTGGCTTATACACTTCCCCCTGACACCCCATCTAGAGTGTTCAGAGACTTCTGTAAACCTAGAAGTAAAAGAAGGTAGGAAGAAAATCCAGCAAATGAATGACATCAACAGATGTAGGGGTGACGCAGTAAGGGGGACCGGTGTCCGTGCCCAGCAGAGTTGAGGAATGGAAACCTGAGTGTCTTAGGAAGCCATGGAAGTGTCAGAAAAACCGAGGAACTAGGGGGACCAGCACAGCTCAAGGTAGAGACACAGACAGAATTACACGTGGGTTTGTGGGGAGCTCCTCACAGGCAGTTGTCTTCTAGGACAGCCCTTCCCCCAGCCACCCAGAAGGACCTATAAGATATAGTTTAAGAAGAAACTGATTTTCTGACACTCACACTGGGTGCTTCACCAAGGCAAAGGTCCCAGGTTAGATGTGGATGGAAGCACAAGTGACCAGCGTGTCCTACACTCTGCAGAATGCTTGAGAATTGCCATTGCTTCTAGTGAAGGGGTTTTCAGACATAGCAGCCTACATGCCACAGTAGGAATCGGAAAGATCGAGTTTTTTTCTTATGTTTTTACATTTTATTTCTTTTTATTTTGCATGGTGAGTGTGTGGGGTAGGGGGTTCTGGGGTCGAACTGAAATTGTCAGGTTTCATGGCAAGAGCCTTCCGGGAGTTTTTCAATAGCTCTGTTGGAGACTTTATAAGACAATAAAAGTTAACCTTTATAGCTTGAAGGAGGGGTGTGGCTTAGCCTTCAACAGTAAGCACGCAAGCAGGTATAAGGTAGAACAGACATTTTTTAATTACATTTTAGTTTTGTATTCATGTTTGTAAAATGAACTCCAGTGAAGGCTTAGTAGGAAGCTCCTGAGCCCTCCTTCAGCCCTGGAATAGATAAAAAAGAAAAAAAGAAAAAAAAGATAGGGGCTTACCAGGTAGCCCTGGCTGTCTAGACCATGCTGGCCTCAGATTCTCAGAGATCACCTACCTCTGCCTCCCAAGTGCTGGGCTTAAACACATGTGCTACCACATCTGGCCCAGGAATAGACGTTTTGGAATATTCAAGGTCTCGAGCACTGGACCTCATCTGTACTGTTTTTGTTGTGTGTTTTTAAATGGGTTCTCACTGGTCTCAGCCTCTCATCCTCCTGTCATGGCCTCTGAGAATTGACATTATAGAACCATGCCATGTTTCCCAGGAAAAAGATAGCCATCAAATACTGAACCAGATACTCCCCTGAAATGTTTGCCATTTCCAGAGATAGCCCTGGCTGTTCTAAATAGGGTAAGAGGGTGGTGCAGCAGCATCTCATGGGTGGAGACCGGAGATGCTAATGCCCAGCAGTGCCTACTGTGGGCTCCTGTGTAGGTTGAGATCCGCTCAGGCAGGCCATAGATTATGTTAGGGCCTAGCATTACAGAAGTCATGCCACATAGAAATAGTCGAGACTCACTTGGAAAATAAAGTCCCATTTTATTTTACAGCTCTTCCACATAGACTTTGGGCATATTCTTGGAAATTTCAAATCTAAATTTGGCATTAAAAGGGAACGAGTACCTTTTATTCTTACTTATGACTTCATTCATGTCATTCAACAAGGAAAAACGGGAAACACAGAAAAATTTGGCAGGTGAGTATTGCCCTTGTGTCCAGGAGAAATATCTACCATTTCTGACCAGCCGACTCACGTTTCCTAACTCTTACTCCTTTCCTGTTGGTAAATACCCAGCCGCAGCGGCTCACAAGGGAAAGGGTTCATTTGGGAAAGTCATAGGAGCAGGAGCGTGAGGAGGGCAGGTCACCTTGTGTCCACAGCCGAAGGGCCGGGAGCACTGCATGTTGTTGCTTACCTCTCCAGACTCCCAGCCAGCGAGCGCAGCATCCAGTGCTCCCCTGGTTAAACACACCCCAGGCTGACAGTCAGAGGCGCGCCCAGAGGCCCGGCTCCCAGCTGCTCTAGATCCTGCCAGGCGGACAGTTAACGCTGCGCTTCACACTAACAGGACTGCTTAGATCTGGGAGACTCTTGGCAGAAGATTTGTGTGGGGGGAGGGTTACACACAACAGAAGTGACCAGGAGGGAGACACAGAGAATGCTAGAAACTCCATGTCACTGCTTTTTATTGTACTTCCTGTTTCAGAAAATTTTATCTCAAAACTAATAATATATTTGACAGAACAACAGGTTTTTTAGTATCATTCTGTGTGGGGAACAGAGCGGGAGCCTGGATTTGATGTAAGCATTGCTGCTTGAACATTCCCTAGAACTTATATCGCTCTGTTTGTTCATCTTACTGTGGACAAAAGGCTTGAAGAGATGACTCAGCAGGAAATGGTGCATGCCACCAAGCTTGGGCTCAATGTTTGAGCCTCAGAATTCCAGCTACACACACACACACACACACACACACACACACACACACACACACGATAAATAAAGGCATGAATGTGAGCAAAAGTAACTGAGTGGAACAGAGGCAGATCAACAGTGTGCCCAGTAAGGACTGATCAGAATGCTTCTGGTTCTGTGGGAATTGGGTGGATGGCTCTTGACCACTGCCGGCTTAAAGGGGGAAGAGAGAGAAACAAACAGGACTGCACATCATCAGCCTCAGTTTTAGGGACTGAAGAGAATGAGAAGCTGGGGCTTAGGGGAAAGGCCTAGGAGCTGTAACTCACTGTTTTGTTTTGTGGTCAGCGATGTGGACGAAGGAGCTAAGAGGTCAGTAGGCGTGTGTTCCGTATGGCCTTGCCTATGACTATAGAATCCTAATTATTTCTGGTTTGAAGGGAGACCTGTGGTTTTAGAAAGCTTGAATTACGTAAGCTATAGTCTGGGGACTATTTTCAGAGCAGCACACAGGAGCTGAAGCACACATGGAGATGCTCTGGCTCTAAAGTTGTCTTGTTGTTTTCCTTTGCAAATGTCCCACCTCCCTCCAATGCCGTGCTCCTGGGGTGCTCCTTCAACTCAAGGTTCCGCCAGTGCTGTGAAGACGCGTACCTGATTTTACGGCGGCATGGGAATCTCTTCATCACCCTGTTTGCGCTGATGTTGACGGCAGGGCTTCCCGAGCTCACATCAGTCAAAGATATACAGTATCTTAAGGTAAAACTCATTTCTCTGTATGTTTGTTGGACTTTGTGGGCACAGGGCTCAGAGCCATTCAAAAGTCCAAATGTCAGTGGTGGCGCATGCCTTTAATCCCTGCACTCTCAAGAGGCAGAGAGATAGGCAGCAGGTGATCTCTGAGTTCGAGGCCAGCCTGGTCTACAAAAGGATTTCCAGGACATACAGGGCTACATAAAGAAACCCTGTCTCAAAAACCCTTTAAAAATTTTTTTTGTCCCAAGGGAACTGGCAAGATGGCTCAGAGAAGGTGGCCTGCTGCCAAGCCTGCAGCTCTTGAGTTCAATCCCTGGATGCTCTAAACTGCACACATGCACATGCACACACATGCACATACACACACGCACACACACTCACTCATGCTCTTATACACACAGGCATGGGCATGCACACAAAAGCAATGTAATAAAGTTGTTCTATAAAGATGGCTTCAGAGATACCAACCTCAGTCATCTCGTTAGAAATAGAGCATCCAGAGGGGGTGGGGCAAAGTTATTTCCTCGGTGTTTACCAAAAAAGTCAACAAAACAAAACCACAACAAAACTTGTGACGTTCTCATGAAGGAGTGTGTAATGCAGGCTACCGTGCTGGTGTTGATTCCCACGCACTGGGTCGGTAGCTTCCTGGCACTTTGGTTTCCACCACTTTACCTTTGACCTTCAGTCATCAGAGCAGAAAAGCAGAGTGTCTTATAATAATTACATATTAATTCATTCTCAAAATCCCTTTGCTAAGGCCATGTTGTTATCCTTCCTTGGTGTTCATTCTGCCCTGTAGGTGACACTTATATGGAAACATGGAACCCTGACTGTTGGAGAAGCTGGCCACACCAGCATCTTGTAGATGACAGTATTTGCACGTCTCTATCCAGGGTGCATGACGTCACCATCTTTCTCTTTCTGTTTAGGACTCTCTTGCCTTAGGAAAGAGTGAAGAAGAAGCACTCAAACAGTTTAAGCAGAAGTTTGATGAGGCACTCAGGGAAAGCTGGACCACTAAGGTGAACTGGATGGCTCACACAGTTCGGAAAGACTACAGGTCTTAGCGTCCGCTCTGCTCTGCTGCACTTGCCTGTTTGTCTCCTTTCCATTTTGCACTTGCACTATTGAACATGACCCTGCCAGAAATGCCAAGGGAATGAAATCCTGAAGCTCAGCGTGAAGTTCAGAACACGGCGTCCCACAGAAGCTCGTCTGAACCACCCCAGTGCCCACCCTCTGTAACTGAGTGCTTCCAGGACTCATCATGAGTGTCAGCAGCAGCATGGAGGACCCTTTCCTGCTGACCTTGCACGCCGAGGAATGCTCCTGGGGACTGTTTGGGGTCTCTTCTCTCTTTTCTTCAGTGTTTGGTACCTTCCCAGAGAGGCATAAATACTTCTTTCCAGTGTTGACCAAGTGCTGCAACTCAGCCAGCAACTTAGCACGTTTGGGGGCTGGAAACTGTTCTAAGAAAGGTATCTCCCTCTCCTTTTTAAATTGTGTGAGCTACAAATTACATTGATTATGTTGAACTTATTATTTTTCAAAGGAAATATTTTAAACCTGTGAAAACTCACTAATTTTGTTAATATTTATCATGATGGCATCATTTCAGCCAGACTTGCTGAGAATCTATTGGTGGGCAAATATAATATATATAATATATATATATATATATGCTGCATATATATTTATAAAATTTCTAGTGGGAGTTCTATATAAAGAGATGTTTCTTTGGTATTCTTCAGCCTTGTTTTACAGTTTTACAAAAGCGGAGCTTTTTCCTAAGTTACTTTTCGGTTAACTGTGGATCCAGTGCTTCCAGTCGCCTCACTCCTGAGGCACCTATGAATGTGGCTTCTCTCTGTAGCTCTGAGAGTTCATCTCATAGAACACAATACTTGAGCAGATGTATCCAAGGAAGCAAGCGAATGAAAGGAATCTATTTATGGAATAAACTCGAAACCTAAATTTCAGTATTTTAGTAATATGCCAGCTGTTCTTAATGTATTTATTAAAATGTATAACATTGTGATTTTTTTCAACGGTATTAGTTCAAATGGAAGTGGATCCGTGCCACATGGAAGTCTGTAACTTACTTGTTGAGGTACCACACAGTTCGGGTGCTAGGCGGCGGGTGTGAGCATGTGCAATAGAACTACTGGTTTGCTGTGTACATGGACGTCAGGATCCAGCAAAGCTACTGCTTCTTCTCCAAAGACACATGGGAGCCCTCAGTCCTCAGTGGCACGGGAAACACAACTGAGTACTTGCCCTGAGACTTCAGTTTTCTATAGGAATTTTATTAAAGAGTGTTTAATTTTGTTGTCCTTCTGAATGTTCTCAGTCAAATAAACGGGTGGTTCCGGCTGTTTGGGGACATGTGGGCGTCTTCTTTTGGGGCACAGAGTCTTTGCAACCTGCCGCCACTGGACTCTCCCAAATGGCCACATCGGTGGACAAACCAGCCTCAGGAGTGAGCTGGGCTCAGGGCCTCTGCCTAGCTTCCCCTTGCTTCCTAGCTCCACACGGACAGCCTGGGAGGCCTCTTGGACCAACGGGAGCCTAAAAGGAGGCGATGTTTTTGTCTGTTTGCTGTACAGCCTCATCTCCCCTGCCTCTGCCAGACAGTGGGGTTCAGTAGACACTGGCGGTGCGCTATCCATAGTTGCTGAATTGCTTGTCTGTCTCTGAGAAGATGGAAGGCAGAAAGCTAACCGCCTTCTAGAATGCACTAAGCTGTTCTAGCATCCGCTTAAACCAAGACTGACGAGCCATTGCCTTGACCAAGCCCTGTATTTTCCCTATAGCCTCAAATGCCAAGCTTGTTGTGTAGCACGTTTTCTCCCTCGGGCTCTCGGCCAATTCCCAGACTCCCTCCAGGTTGGCTAAGACCTTGGTGTTGTTAGTATTTGGAGGATGTCAGACTAGAGTTAAAACAGATCGGCAGGCAGCACAGCTCAGGATCATCCGGTCACACGTGGATAGTGATCACTTTGTTCCTGGGTGCGTGTGTTAACTGTGTCTCATCATCACTTACTCAGATTAGTCAGACACGAGCCCAAGTGTTGCTGTGATCCCAGCCCTCAGGAGAAGCGGGCGCTCAAGACCGTTCTCAGCTACAGTGAGTTCGAGGGCAGCCTGAGCTACTTGAGACCCATCCATGAAATAGAAATGGTTCCTAGTATTTTTCCAGAAATAGCTATATTCTTGCCACCCTAAAATTAGAACTTCTGCCCAGAAGCTGTACTCCCTATTCCCCTCAGTTTCAGAGGCACCCTGAGGATACCACTTACCCTCTCTTGGTTTGGCCAGTGCTCTTAAAGAAGTGCCTGATCTTTAGCACATCTTTCACACGTCCACCTTGACCAGCTCCTGGTTTGGTCCCTTGAGGCATAGTTAAAGCCAGGCACTTGTGCTGTAACCTCTGCATTCTTGGAAAACACCTCTGTAAGATTGGGCAGAAGGCAGGCCTGTAGGGCATCTCCTTAGTGATTGATGTGGAAGGGCCCACACTGTGGGTGGGCCCACCGTGGGATGGTAGTCCTAGGTGGTATAAGAAAGTAAACTGAGCAAGCAAAGCAACTCCTCTGTGGCCTCTTCAGTTCCTGCCTCCGGATTCCTGCCATGTTTGAGTTCCGTGGCCTGACTTCTGGCAGCGATGGGCTGTGATGTGTGGTCGTGGCGTGGCGTCTCTTCATTGTTGTTGTGAAAATATAAAAAATTTTAAAAAAGTATATCGTTGTCTTTTACCTCGCTAGGCACACCACAGTGCCCCCAGATATCCTCGAGATATCTTGGTGGAAACACATCCCAACCTCGCCGCAGCGGCCCAGTGTCTCCATCCGCCATACACTTTCTTACACTCAAACCCTCACATAAAAGAACACATAACACAATAATCTTTGACCCAATTGATAAGATGTAATTGCCCACCTAAACGTACAAAGCCCAGTACCATCCGTCCCTTAGGAACATTAATAACAACCTGTAAATACACAGAGCGAGATCTTTATGTCACCTGCCATATTGTCCCGCCACAGCTCTCTCTCTCTCTCTCTCTCTCTCCTCCTCCTCCCCTCCCCTCCCTCCCCCCTCCCTCCCCTCCCCCCTCCTTTCCTCCTTTCTGTTCCAGTCCCCTCCTCTTCCTTCAAACTTCTCTCCCTTTCTTCTCCTCCAATGACAGGCCTCCTTCTATCCTGTACCTGGAATCACCTGTATTTTACAAATTCAATGGGGAGAAGGTTCTGGTGAAGTCACCTGATTCCTGAGTACTTGACTAGGCTGCTGTCCTTGGGGCAGTGGAATTAGCATCAAAATACAGATAACTCCAGGGCAAACCACAACACATCACAGCAGCAGACCGTTTGAGGACACCAGCAGCTGAAGTTGGAATAATGTAATTTTATCACCTACTTAATAAGCAGTCTGGAGTAGACCATTGTTCACTCCCGAAGGATTTTAGATTTTAGATTGGAGAAGCCACCCAAGGATCCCACTTCTCTAATCTCCAGGTTTCTCTGAAGCAGTATCTTATTCACAATATCTTAGACCACCTACCTCGAGATGGCCTGGCTGATTTCCCCTTCCCCATGTCTTCCTTCCACGTTGTGTTCACCTGAGTAAGAAAACACCACAAGATCTTCATTCAACAGTGTGACAGTGAATGACTTCGACCTTTTTCTACTTCATAAAATGTGATGAGGTAAGGATTTAAATTCCAAAATGCTGCATTCATGCACCGATAGCTGGGAGGATTCTTGTTTCCTTAGCTAAGAGGTGGTTCTCTGGGTCCATCAATATCATCTTCCATCTGTATGGGACTTACCTTAAGTCGACAGAATTCTACCAAGTTAAATGAGACTGTGATTCTGCCCTTGGTCTTTGAATAAAAGTGTTCTCCACATAGACTTAACATGTAGCCGGTATTGCAGCTGAGTTAATCTAATTGATTAATTTCTTTTGTCCTTTTTGGCCCAACAAAAAGGTGGATTTTTTGTTTGTTTGCTTGTTTTCCTTGAGACAGAGTTTCTCTGTGTAGCCTTAGCTGGAACTCACTGTGTAGACCTGGATGGCCTTGAACTCAGAAATCTGCCTCCTGCCTCCCAGTGCTCGGCTTAAAGCTGTGTACCACCACCACCAGGCCCAGTATATTATGTTATTTCCTTGTTATGTGCCAAGCAGGAAACATGTGTTTGTCTCCCCACGCTGTAAAGCCATTTGTAAATGACCCAGATGGCAGCCAGGTCCTATCTGCCACATCACAGCTGCTGTTTTCCACGGTGCAACCCCAAGTTTCTCTGCAGCTAATCAGACATTGTCTAAGAGGAGCAACCTAGAATGAACAACACGATGACATAATTGACCCCAATGGACCTGCCTAACCTGGAAGGACTTCCAGTACTCACACCTCCCAGCTACAGCCTACCTTATACCATCGGCTGGCCCTGCATAGCTCTACTTTTAAATCTCAGTAGTTTAGTTGACCAATTTCACCGGTGGAGTAGTCTTTAAAACAACAGAAATCTACAAGCCCCTGTTGCAGGATCAGGGCCTTTCTAGAGAAGAGTCATCTCATGCCATCTCCTTAGCTCACCCACCTCTATAAGAAGATTGCTAATGCAGCCGCCCAATTCTCTTGCCCTGGCTCTGCAGTGAATATAGAAGATGGGACAGAAGATGGCTGGAGATGTCAACACGGTCGATTTAGTGATGCAGCATGGCGGAAAGGCAGGGGCCAGGAGAGGGCAGGGAGCATAAAGTCCTAACAACTGAACAGGTGAATTCAGGAAAGTCAGCTCAAGCAGCACTGAGAGTTTCCCTTAGTCCTGATAAACTTGCCCTGGTAACCCTACATGGGGGTGGAGCTGGCACAGGGGCCAGATGCACCTGCCCTGTTGGATAGGAAATCCTGGTGCCAATAGATTCCTAGGGAAGCTAAGGACCCAGAGCGACAGCCGAGTTCCTGGTGCTCCAGCCCACCGGACAGCCACCATGGCACTTCTGCTGGGCTTCCTGTTCTTTTGTGGAGTCACAGGTAAGTAAGGGCCATTCGTCCCCAGCATTAGTTCTGCTTCTAAGGGGCCACTAACGACGATACGGGCAAGGACAGGAGTGGGAGCTAGGAGTGGAGGGGACCTCTGTCAGGGAGAACCTCTGGAGTGCAGGGTGGAAGAACTCCAAGGTAGGTAGGGGAGGGGAAGTGGGGAAGCTCGGGTCATACAGTGAGCTTCTTGCTTTTTCCCAGAGCACTGACACCCAGGGTGCAGGATGTGATTCATTTGTTCCTGATTTGTCCCATGTTAGCTTGTGCTTAGTCTCTCCTTAGTGTCTGTCCTGAGATTTCAAATGCTTACACAGGTACAGGCTGACTGACAGAAATCCTAATTTACTGTACACCCAACTGCTCTGTTCAATGGTCCAGGCTACCTTAAGAGAAATGAACTAAATGGGTACATTCTTAGGCTTAGAGGCCAACCACAGCTGTTAACTAAATGGCAAAACAAAATAGCAAAGGTGTGCTATTTTTTTTATGGATCCAGAGCAGACGGCAAAAGGAAACTCTGACCTCTGCTTCAAGTCCATAATATATTGGCTGATTTTTTTTTTTTATGAGACAGAATAACTTGGTACTTCCTAAAGAATTCATCAAGTACATTGTGTTGCTTTGCCTTCTCTGGCAGTGGGGGCTGTAGTGAGTGGTGTGGGGGTAGGGAACATTTTTAAAATGCAAGGACCAGTCGTGTGTGATACATACTGGTGATCCCAGCACTGCCAATAGGATTTGCTGAAGGAGGCAGAGGCAGGAGGATCACGAGTTCAAGGCCAGCCTGGGTCACACATTTTGGGCTGAAGAGATGGCTCGGTGGTTAAGAGCACTGACTGCTTTTCCAGAGATCCTGAGTTTAAGTCCTACCAACCACATGGGGCTCACAACCATCTGTAATGAGATCTGATGCCCCCTTCTGGTGTGCCTGAAGACAGCTACAGTGTACTTACATATAATAAATAAACCTTTAAAAAAAAAGAAAAAAGATGAGGCAAGAGGATGGTGAATGTGTAGCTTAGGCTACATAGGGAGACCCTGTTATTAAATTCTGTGTTCTGAGTCCTGATGGCCTTTCTTCGGGAATGGCTCTGGTTCCATTAGAATCCTATTTACACACTCGTGAGCATTACCCATGAGCCAGTGCTGTTACCAAGCCTCGTTTTTATCAGAATCTGTAATGGGTACTCCCACCTTGATATATTTTAAGCTTGGCTGAAATTCCCAAGTCAAGTTTCCTGAAAAGATAAAGGGACAGTTACCAGTTTCATGGTTCATCTTCAGTGAAGCTAGGTTTGAGAATATACTGGTGTTTTGGGGGAAGAGAAAGGGAGTGGGGGTGAGGACATAGTTTAGAGACACCTAAAGCAGAAATAAGGAAGGCTGTAAGTCACTTACAATAATAATCTACCCTGGAGAATCTTCATATAATTTTTTTCTGGAATGTTCCATCTTGGTAGACACCGTCTTAACCCAGGGCATTCCGATGCCGCTCACTAACTCTTCTGCTCCTTGGAATCTAATTCTCACCCCTCTGCTGTAGGGTTCAGTGTCACTGTGGTCACATACAATGAATAAATCGCATTTTCAGCCTCTTGCCCCTGTCAGCCTGAATGGCTCTGAACGGGCTCGGCCTTGCCCTTCCCAGCTTGGAGCATTCTGTTGTTTCTCTGAACTCTTCACGTTTCAACTGTAGATTGACATGGGCGCAGGGAAGGCTTCTTCTTCAGACATTTCTGCTTGGGGTCTAAATGCCTCAGAAACCATGATGTCCAGATCTCTTTCTAGACTTGGGGAATTTTCCTCCTTCCTCCTGCCATCTCTTCTTTTATTTTTTCCTTCCTTCCTGGTCCTGGGGACTTAATCAAGGGCCTTGAACATTCTCTGAGCGACTCTACCACTCACTCCTGCCCTCCCTCTCTCTCTATTCCTTCCTTCTTCCCTCCCTCCCTCCCTCCTTCCCTCTCTTCCTTCCTTTTTCTCTTTTTTCTTTTTTTAAAGATGTATTTATTTTTATGTGTTCTGCTCGCATGTCTATATGACGGTGTCAGATCCTCTGGAACTGAAGTTACAGACAGCTGTGAATTGCTATGTGGGTGCTGGGAATTGAACTCAGGTCCTCTATAAGAGCAGTCAGTGATCTTAAACCCTAAATCATCTCTCCAGGCCCATGATGAAAATCATTGAGATTAAAGCTTTAGTGTTTCCCTGGAAGAGTGTGTCTGTGTGTGAGGAGAAGAGAGAACCTCGGGTCATGATCCAATTCAGAAAGTACGTGTACAAGATCTATATGCACGTTTTCTTCACCTCTTGATTGTTTTTACACTATAACTTACTTTTCCCTGGGTACTGACTTGTGAGTTGTATATTTAAATTTTTATAAGCAACCCCAATCCCAGTGGAAGAAACCCATGGGTAAAAGAAAACAATACACATTCGTGGACCAGATGTTGTCATGGTGTTTGGGGAGAGCATGGGGTATGGCGGGCAAGGCTTCAATCCAGAGAGAACAGTCAGTCACTCACCCAGCTGTGCTACCAGAGAAGGCATGGAGCCGTGCAAGAAAACTTGATGTTTTCTCGTTATTCTCCTGGGCCTCACTACCTTTAAAAGTGTGGTTACTGTACTTCAATGTGCAGGGCCTTATGCATGCACAGCAGGCACTCTACCTGCTGAAGCATCGCCTATCTCTCCTTCAGCTTCTTAAAGAGTCTACATTTATGTAGGTTATGGTAGAACACTTGCCCAGCACGTGTGAGGGGCTGGGTTCACTCTCCAGCATCACATAAAAAAAGTGCAGTCAAATAAAGCTTTCAGTTGGGTTTGGTGTCATGCTCATAATTCTAACACTGGGGAGGCTGAGACAGGAGGATCACGAGTTTGGAGCCAGTTTGGGCTATCTAAGATCCTGTCTCAAGAAAAACAAAACAAAAGATCCCTGCAACTGAGTTGAAATATAGCTGGTGCTCAGGCCCTGAGTTGCTTTTCCTTTGCATGACTGTATGGGGGATTGTGCTATGTTCTGGCGTCAATGGACTCTCTGTCTCCAGTTCCTTCGCTTTGGTGGAAATGCCGCCACGGCTTTCTGGCTCGTGTATTTTACCGCAGTGGGTAATTTATCTCTGGACCTACGGATGGAGTGAATTTGTTTCACTTTTCTCTGTGCACCTCCCTCTGCTTGCACTTGGGTTAAGTATGAAAAAGGCTGGACACACCCTCCAACGATAAGTATCCAATCTTTGTGAGGAAGTAAAATCCCAATCCTTGAGGGTGGGACCTGTAAATAATTTCCTATAATAGAGGAAGTGCTGTATAGTCCCGTCTCCCCTTTGATCCCAGGCCCTTGGGATCCCACTAAGTAATTCTGTTAAAACACAACGAGAACAGTTAATACTGCCTGTGGGAATGGAGAGGGCGTGGTCACCAGAAAGATGGGCTTTGATAAGTCGTCAGCTCTAGAACGGAAGCAGAAGAGAAAGCCAGGAAGGGACAGAACATCCCTCGCAGGCTCCTGGTGTGGCTTACTCATCGGTGCCGCTTGCTGTCCCTTTTGATTTCTTCCTTCCGGGTTTAATCTGTACAGGTGTAGTAGAGCGAGGGCTTTGTCTGTGCTCACGTTCTGTCACACTTCATCTTACCGTCCTCCTCTTCTGACATTTCCCATCTCTATGGATCTCCTGCTGTTCTCTCACAGGAAGAGCCTCGTGTCTGAGCATCATTTCCCCTGATTCATAGCGAGTTCCACCAGGCTTTAAGGTCACTGGGAACAACCTCCTCCCTCATAACCAGTATCTTCTAACGGGGTAGTAAAGAGGCAACCTTGTGACTCTGATCGCTGTTGCTGGTCAGAAGAACTGGGCCCAAGTCTCATGGCCACCTCTGAGTCTTGACTTTCTGAACCATCCAAGAGATCACAAGTTGGTGGTCAGAGCTGTTCTGGTAAAGAATGAAGCCTTGCTATTGTTTCTTCCCTTTAGGGTTCTTCCAAATATGTCTGTCAAGTATGTGAATAGGAAAACCCCTCTCAGGAAAACTGTTCAAGACACAGTGTATAGCATAAAGCCCATTAAAACAGGTGGGTAGACACAGAAGACATTCAGGCCACTGCCCACCAGGCCTACTCTCCTCCACGATGGTCCCTTTAGCTACTGCCCACCCCACCTTGACAGCAGCTCATGTTCTTCCATAATAACAGAAGTTGTTATATGAACTTTTATAGATCCAAAAGCAAAGAAAGTGATAATGAAATCTTCTTCAAACACAGTGGGTAGGTGAATAGCAACATGGTGTCAGTCTATGATGCTAACTGATGACATTCTTAGCAGTGATCTGTTAACACCTTCCCAAGGTTTACTGTGATCACTTAGAGCACATTAGAGCAGACACAGGTGGGCAATGAGTGTCCTTGAAGGGCATTATACTAATGTAAGTCTTAGATAATTTTAGCTCTCTGATGGAGGTGGTAGAGCGATGAGAACATGGACGTTCCAGGCTGGAGAGATGGCTCACCCGTTAAAGGCTAGGCTCACAACCAAAAATATAAGAAAATTGATGTTCCGATTCTGTACAATAGTGGGAATTCTAACCCGTGATTAGACTCGTAAAGACTTTAACATGAAGGTGGCTTTTTCCTATGAACTTTGCTTTACACTAGATTAAGTGAAATTATGCATCATGTGACCAAACTTTTCCTAGGGAGACCTTACACGCATGTCTGCTCACCCCAGATAGGGAGCCCAGGACAGACCAGGATGAACCCAATGAGTTTTAAGGGGGGTTAATTATAGGTACAGAAATGACTCAAAGACAGCCACATCAGCAAAGCCCACCTCAGCATGGGTGACAGCTCACAAAAGTTGGGAACCTGGAGCACACTGCACAGCCTGTAGGACACTTTGCCTTGACAGGTTAGAGAGTGTCATTTCCAAGAGACTCAGTTGGTCTAAACCTCTTCCAGGCAGCTCAGCTGTCTCA
This sequence comes from Rattus rattus, assembly GCF_011064425.1. Taxonomy (NCBI): domain Eukaryota; kingdom Metazoa; phylum Chordata; class Mammalia; order Rodentia; family Muridae; genus Rattus; species Rattus rattus. Next base: position 90,369,276 of record NC_046161.1, on the reverse strand, counting down.
GTCTTTGTTGCAGCTTGGCTTGTCTGGAGAGTGACTCTTGGCAACTTTACTGCTTACTCTGGGAGGGAGGAGCCTTCCAAATCTGGTCAGTTTCAGGGACTTCCTGGAGCTTTTTGAGTTGTTTAATGATCTTCCTTTTTAAGGAGTTTCCCTCCAGAATGGGATGTTTCAGTTGCTGAGGAAACTGTTATACAACAATATGTGTCAAACCATTCCTTTGGTTTGTTTTCTTGGAACAAGGAAAACTTCATCTATATAGTAAATGTTCGTTGACTTAGGAACACAAGATTATCTTTAGCTGTATCAGGAGTTCAAGGTCACCCTACACGAGATCCTGTCTACAAAAACAATAACAAAAACCTAAATAAATAAATACCAGTTAAAAAAAGTCAAAATATCATTAAAAGCATAATTGAACAAACAAAAAAAGGAAAGGAAAAGATTTCCCAATAATGTAAAAATTAATAAGCAATATTAGATGAATATATGAAGGTTAATAGAAGAAAAAACATAAAAGATTTTTTTATAAAAGTGAAAATATTACGAAAAGTGTATGTTAAAAACGAAGAAATGGGAGGGCTTGAGAGATGGTTCAGTGGTTAGGAGCATGGCTGCTCTTCCAGAGGACTAGGTTTGAATCCTAGCTTGTACTTGGTGGCTCACAGCTGTGTAACTCTGCAGCTCCAGTTTCAGGAGAATCTGATCCCATTTCTAGCCTCCACGGGCATTGCATGCAAACAGTACACAGATATACATGCAAGCAGAACACTTAGGCATGTAAAATAAAAGTAAATCTTAGCTTTTCTTGTGTTTTTGAGGTTTTTCCGTGTAGCCTTGGCTGGCCTGGAACTTGCTCTGTCAAGCAGGCTGGCCTCAAATTCACAGAGATCTGTCTGTCTCTGCTTCTCGAGTTGCTGGCATTAAAGGCAGGTGCCACCATTGCCTGGTCAGAAAAATAAATCTCAACACAAACAAACATAAATAAACAAAAAATCCCACAGGAGCGGGAAGCACAGAGGCTAAACAAATAGACCCCCAAACAAAACAATCCCTGCAAACCTCGATGTGTTGGAGCAGCTGTTTGGGAGATTGCAGCTTTCCCCGCTGAGGGATGCAGTTGCGCATGTCAAGTCTTGTACTGGAGCCTCAGTTCTCAGGCTCTACCTCTCTCCAGAGACTGGTCCGTCTGCTGACTGTGCTTGGGACCATCAAATTCCAGTTGTGTCTGCTCCTGGCAACCAAGAACGGGGCAGCCTCTCCCTATACAGTCACAGCCTGATCCGAGATTCTTGCCGCCTGGTTTCTCTTGCTTGTCGGTGTGTGAGCCTTTTACTCTGCATGCCTGCCACCCAGGGCTCTCCCTCACACTAGGAAATGCTAGGCTAATCTCAGGAAGCGCGTCAGTTATACACAACAGGTTCCCTCTCAAGATCACATCTGTCCACTGCTCTCCAAGTCACGCGGAGTAAAAAGATAGGATTCCTTTCAGTGGCTGACCCATCTACCAGAGGAACCACTGTCTCACCGAACCCGGAAACTTCATTGGAGATCTCTAAGGCTCGAGTACAGCTCTGCTCATTTAATTCACACTGAAGCGCAGCCAAATAAACATTTTAAGCCTTTTTGTTTGCTTGTTTTTGAAAGAGGAATCCTGAAAACCACTTAAAATTTCTCAAGCACTGTGCATATAAGAACTGTGGAAATCACTGGACAGTGGTCATGCACACCTTTAATCCCAGCACTCTGGAACCAGAGGCAGACTGATCTCTGTGATCTTGAAGCCAGCGTGGTCTACCGAGTGAGTTCCAGGACATCCAGGGCTATATAGAGAAACCCTGTCTCAAAAAAACCTGAGAGAGAGAGAGAGAGAGAGAGAGAGAGAGAGAGAGAGAGAGAAACTCTCTTCTCTCGATGGCTTAAAATCTGACGCTTCACCCCTTCTTTTTTTTTTTTTTTTTTTTTTTTTGAGTCACCCCTTCTTTAAAAGGGAACAAGAATACCCTTGGCAGGGAATAGGGAGGCAAAGTTTAGAACAGAGGCTGAAGGAACGCCCATTCAGAGCCTGCCCCACATGTGGCCCATACATATACAGCCACCAAACTAGATAAGATGGATGAAGCAAAGAAGTGCAGGCTGACAGGAACCGGATGTAGATCTCTCTTGAGAGACACAGCCAGAATACAGCAAATACATAGGCAAATGCCAGCAGCAAACCACTGAACTGAGAACTGGACCCCAGTTGAAGGAATCAGAGAAAGGACTGGAAGAGCTTGAAGGGGCTCGAGACCACATATGAACAACAATGCCAAGCAACCAGAGCTTCCAGGACTAAGCCACTACCTAAAGACTATACATGGACTGACCCTGGACTCTGACCTCATAGGTAGCAATGAATAGCCTAGTAAGAGCACCAGTGGAAGGGGAAGCCCTAGGTCCTGCCAAGACTGAACCCCCAGTGAACGTGATTGTTGGGGGGAGGGCAGCAATGGGGGGAGGATGGGGAGGGGAACACCCATAGAGAAGGGGAAGGGGAGTCGGACAGGCGCGGAGACTCTTCTGGAAGGATCGCCGCGATGGCCGCCCAGGGAGAGCCGCAGGTCCAGTTCAAGCTCGTCCTGGTGGGCGACGGCGGCACCGGGAAGACGACGTTCGTGAAGCGCCACTTGACGGGCGAGTTTGAGAAGAAGTATGTAGCCACCCTGGGCGTGGAGGTGCACCCGCTCGTCTTCCATACCAACAGAGGACCCATCAAGTTCAACGTGTGGGACACAGCCGGCCAGGAGAAGTTCGGGGGCCTGCGCGATGGCTACTACATCCAAGCCCAGTGTGCCATTATAATGTTTGACGTAACATCAAGAGTTACTTACAAGAACGTACCTAACTGGCATAGAGATCTGGTACGTGTGTGTGAAAACATCCCCATTGTATTGTGTGGCAACAAAGTGGATATTAAAGACAGGAAAGTGAAGGCAAAATCTATTGTCTTCCACCGAAAGAAGAATCTTCAGTACTATGACATTTCTGCCAAAAGTAACTACAACTTTGAAAAGCCTTTCCTCTGGCTTGCCAGAAAGCTCATTGGAGATCCTAACTTGGAGTTCGTTGCCATGCCTGCTCTTGCCCCACCTGAGGTGGTCATGGACCCAGCTTTGGCAGCACAGTACGAGCATGATTTAGAGGTTGCTCAGACGACTGCTCTCCCGGATGAGGATGACGACCTGTGAGAAAGTGAAGCTGGAGCCCTGCGTCAGAAGTCTAGTTTTATAGGCAACTGTCCTGTGATGTCAGCGGTGCAACGCGTGTGCCACCTTATTTAGCTAAGCAGATCGTGTACTTCATTGGGATGCTGAAAGATGAATGGGCTTCGAGTGAATGTGGCAGTTAAACATACCGTCATTTTTTGGACTTGCATATTTAGCTGTTTGGAACAGAGTTGTTTCCTTCCTGAATTTCAAAGATAAGACTGCTGCAGTCGCATCACAATATTCAGTGGTGAAATCTTGTTTGTTACTGTCATTCCCATTCTTTTCGTTTAGAATCAGAATAAAGTTGTATTTCAAATAATCTAAAAAAAAAAAAAAAAAAAGGGGAAGGGAGAGGTTGGGGGATATTGGCTGTGAAACCGGGAAGGGGAATAACAATCGAAATGTAAATAAATACTCAAGTTAATAAAGATGGAGAAAAAAAAACTCTTCTCTCAAATATAACTGGTGCGAACAGTCTAGCACCCATCTTTCCAGATAATTTTAAACATACGTGCAACTCTTCTTAAAGCGGTGTTAAAAGTAATTAATTAGTTTGATTTTATAACAATGATGACCTCAAACTTGTGATCCTCCTGCCTCTGTCCCACCACACCCAGTTTTATTCGGCGTAAGACATGGAACCCAGGTGTGTGTTAGGCAGGCTGAGCTACAGCATCTCTGCGTATCAAATTAGAAAGAATGAAAGAGACATTTTAAAACTAAGTTGTACTTTTATCTGATGACTGTGTAAATAGGGTAAGAACTGTTGATAAATCAGAAAGGTTTAAGCTGTTACATGTTTCGAAGTTTAACTGAGATAATTAAATTTTTGTTTGTCTATGAAATAAAAACTGTGTTGGCACATAGAAACCAGGAGGTTTTCATCATTAGTTAGATATGTCTGTTCTTATATACATGCATGTTTTTAATATCTACATTTTATTTCTTTGTGTGTGTGTGTGAGTGTGCATGTGTGTGTGTTGGGCATGTGTTTACTACAGTGCACAGGTCAAAGTCAGAGGACAGCTTACAGGACTTAGTTCTCTCCTTCCACCACATGGGTTTGGGGTCTGTTTATGGTTGTCAGTGTTGGTGGCAGGCTCCTTTACCCACCGAGCCATCTCACTAGCACTGATTTGCATTTTGAATTAGGATACTAATATATTCACCTTTTTATTTTATTTGAGGAAAAATCATCAGCAGATCGAGTCATGTGGGAATTGCTACAAGCAGAATTACTTTTCTTTTGGAAACTAACCTGGGCATCCAAGTCCCACCCACATCCCCCTATCCTGACTCCTGAATGGCTTCAGCCTGAAGTCAGCCAGTGAGCAACAAGATAGATACTCAATGCCTCAATGTTATGCACATTCTCTCTCTCTCTCTCTCTCTCTCTCTCTCTCTCTCTCTCTCTCTCTCTCTCTCTCTCCCAGATCTCATTGGGAGTGTGAGCATCACTACTCCAGAGCAGACAATTCAGGAAGCTCGAGGGGAAATTGTTCATCTGCCCTGCATGTTCACCCTTAGCCCTGAGGACCAAGGACCACTGGACGTCGAGTGGCTTCGGCTTTCAGGACCTAACAATGAAGCAATAGACCATGTGGTGAGTGTGCACTGGCCTGTGATTTCAGAAGAGGAAGGGTCATTAGATGTCTGGAAGGCTTCAGAGGACAAGAGGATGTTGTGGATGTTCTGACACTGTGGTCTCAAAAGTGTGTAAGAGGAGAACAAGAGGGGTGTGCTGAGCAGGCTGGGCAGTGTGTGTGTGTGTGTGTGTGTGTGTGTGTGTGTGTGTGTGTGTGTGTGTAGCATGTGTGAACCAGAATCATTAGACCCTGTCAGAATTTAGAATCAATGTCCTCTGTTGCTCAGCCTGGCCACAAACTCCAGATCCTGGTCATCCTTCCATGTCAGCCCCCCTCAGCAGCTGGTCTGCAATACTGCACTGCACCTGGCCCTTGTAGGATCTTAAGATGTCTATGAGGCTCTTAGAACCAGCCAAGGAGTCACGAGAGGTACACAGTGTGATAAGCGTATATATTCTCGCAGTTTGTTTTCCTCATTTCCAGATAAATCTCCCATACAACCAATGTCTTAAATAGCAGAACAAAAGCAGAGCACAGCGCACATGTCTGCAATTCTTCTCTGTGTAGGGAGGGTGAGGCAGGAGGATGGAGGGTCTGAGGCCAGTCTGGAAGTAAGCAAATGAAAATGGAGAAAAATTTAAAATCTATAAAATATGTGTTAAACTATAAAAAAAATCATGTGAAGTATTGTTGTAGACCTGTCTTAGTCAGGGTGTCCGTTGCTATGAAGAGACCATGACCAAGGCAACTCTTATAAAGGCAAACATTTAATTGGGTCTGGCCTACAGGTTCAGAGGTTCAGTCCATTATCAAGGGAGGAGCATGGCAGCATCCAGACAGGCATGGTGCAGGAGGCGCTGAGAGTTCTTGATTCGAAGGCAACCAGGGGAGACTGGGATCCTCAGGCAGCTGGGAGGAAGCTCTCTTCCTCTCTTCCATACTGGGCAGAGCCTGAGCATAGGAGGAGACATCCAAAGCCCGCCCCCACAGTGACTCGCTTCCTCCAACAAGGCCACGCCCTCTAACAGGACCACTCCCTCTGGGCCAAGCATGTTCAAACCACCACAAGAAGTTTTTCTAGTCAAGTGACCAGAGCTAAATGAAGAGCACTGGAAAGCCAAGGCCAGTGCTGGGGTTTGTGTTAGTTTTTAAACTGTCTAAAGCAGTTGCTTTATTGTTATTTTTATTAGCACTTGCTTAATTGTGTCTAAGCAGTTTTTTTTTTTTTTTTTTTTTTTTTGGAGCTGGGGACCGAGCCCAGGGCCTTGCGCTTGCTAGGCAAGTGCTCTACCGCTGAGCTAAATCCCCAGCCCCTAAGCAGTATTTTTAAGATTTATTTATTTATTATACATCTATGGTTGTTGTGTGCATTGCCTACAGATGGTGAGAGATGACACTGGACCCGGTGGAACTGGAGTTACACGTGGTTGTGAGCTGCCACGTGGGTGCTGGGAACTAAAACTGGATCCCCTCAAAGAGCAGCCAGTGCTCTTAACTTCTGAGCCATCTCTCCAGCTCAGCAGTATTTTTTTTTTTAATTTTAGTTTTTTTTAGAACAATGAATGACTCTCTAGTTCCAACTGGCCTGGAGCCTGCTGCTGGCCTGGAGGCTCACGTTGGCCTTGAACTCATGATCATTCCTCAGTATTCCTAGTTACTGGAACTGCAGGTGTGTCCTATCATGCCTGGCTTCCAGTTTCATATCGAGAAAGAAACTTGTCTTTTTATTGGCTCACACGGGGGAATTATGATCAGCCTTCTTTGGAAGAAAAGGGGAGGCACATGGTGATGTACTGCAGCCTCTGAGGCAGCTGGAAAACTGGAGCAGACAGGAATGCACGCGTATGTGTTCCTGTCCAGTCTGGCCAAACAGTTCTCACTGTTAGGCTCCACTATTTACTTGAAATGGGAGTGTGGGGCTACAACAGGGATCACGTGGGTACATTTCTACTTTGTTGTTTTGTGCTTTAAATATTGTAGTTTTCCTCAGCCTGCATATCCTCACCTCTGTCCTCACTCCTCCCTCTGTCTGTCCTTCGTCCCTCTCTCCCTCCCTCCCTGCCTGCCTCCCTCCCTCCCTCCCCCTCTGCCTCCTTCCTTGCCTCCCTATCTTTCTAATTTTGATTCTATGGCAGCATGATATGTACAAAGCTGTCATGAAATGGGTTTCGTTTCTATTTTTTTTTCCGTTTTGGCTATTTTTTATCTTCTGTTTTGGTTTTTTTTTTTTCAGGTTATTTTGTATGCTGCAGATAAAATTTATTCTGACTTCTATCAAGACCTGAAAGGACGAGTGCATTTTACAAGCAATGACGTCGTGTCTGGTGACGCATCCATAAAAATAAGAAATGTTCGTCCTGCAGACAGTGGCACCTACCAGTGCAAAGTGAAAAAAGCCCCTGGTGTTGCCAAGACAACCGTTCAGCTGACAGTTATTGGTAAGTCGTAGTTGGTAGAGAACAGCTTTTCAGTAACAGGGTGAAGCGTCACGGTGCTGAAGTTACAACGCTTATGTAAGACAAACTTAGCTTTTACAGTAGTAATTGAATTTGTTCACTTTCACTATGCTAAGTGTTCAACCTGGGCCTCACGCTTCCTAGGGAAACACCTCACCCATGAGCCCCACCTCTAGCCCTAGGATTATAATGAAACCTTCTGAAGTATTTCTAATGTCCTCACCTAGCTTAAAACAGAAAGCTATCACATTTTTGCATAAGAAAGTAAGAAGCAACTAGCTTCTTTGCATATTTCAAAATTAATGAGAGCTTTATTGTGAGAAGAACCCTGGCCTAGAGTCAGGAAAGCTCTCTCATTGTTCTGCTGTTGTTGTTTTGAACCTTGTCTTCCGAGTTCGCCCTGAGAATTCAATACATTTCATGCCCTCAGTCCATCGTCCAGTCTATGTGCATTGAAACATGGAGTCTAAAAGGCTTTAATCGTCCCAGTACCTGTCAGAGTCACCCCTTCAGAGTTGCGTGTGAGTGCTCTGAACTTTTGCTTTTGCCACACAAAGACAAGGGCTGGGTGTTTAGGGGACTGGCGATAAAAGAGTGGAGTGAGTGTGAATGTGTGTGTGAGTGTGAATGTGTGAGTGTGAATGTGTGTGAATGTGTGAATGTGTGTGTATATGTTGTGTGTGAATTGTGCGTGTGAATGTGTGTGACTGAATATGTGTGAATGTAAATATGTGTGTGAGTATGAATGTGCGTGTCATTGCATTGAATGTGAATGCGTGTGAGTGTGAACATGTGTGAGTGAATGCATGTGTGAATGTGTATGAGTGTGTGTGTGAATGCATGTATGAGTGTGAATGCATGTCTGAGTGAATGTGTGAGTGTGTAAGTGTGAGTGTGTGTGAGTGTGAATGTGTATGAGAGTGAATGCATGTGTGAATGTGTATGCATGTGAGTGTGTGTGTGTGTGTGTGTGTGTGTGTGTGTGTGTGTGTAGGATAGGGGAGGATACCTTTACATGTTTCCAGGTTTCCGGCTCAGGAGGCCAGGCTTACAATGGAAGCTCCTTTACCCACTGAACCATGGGCCTGTCTTAAAAGCAAGTGTTACAGAATATGAATCTCAGAATTAAGATGTAAACATTGTGAAAGTTTAAAATGCCTTCTCAAAAATACTAAAATAAAGGTGATTAACCATTTTAGAAAGGGAACAAGAGAACAAGATAATTAAGAAATGTTTTGGGCTGGAGAGATGGCTCAGCAGTTAAGAACACCTGACTGTTCTTCCAGAGGTCATGAGTTCAATTCCCAGCAACCACATGGTGGCTCACAACCATCTGTAAAGAGATCCGATGCCCTCTTCTGGTGTGTCTGAAGACAGCTACAGTGTACTTAAATATAATAAATAAATAAATCTTAAAAAAAAAAAAAAGAAATGTTTTAAACATATACCTAGGCCAATTATTTAGTGAGGTAAAGTGTGTGTGTGTGTGTGTGTGTGTGTGTAGTTATATAGTTATATATATAGTTATAAATATTGGTTATATAGTTTATATATTTAACACACACACTCACACACACACACACACACACACACACACACACACACACACACACACACACAATCCTTAAAATGAGGCTGTTCCCCACCGGTTCAGTCTGTCATCCAGTTGCTCCCACTGTTTATGTAGGTTTAGGAGGTGTGGTCACAATGGAGAAAGTATGCCTTTGTGGACAGCTTTGAGGATACAAAAACACCACACCTCTCCCAGTGCACCCTCTGCTTCCTGACCATGGTGTGAGCTCTCTGCTAGCTACCAATGCAAGTTACCGTGCCAGCCATTCCCACCCCCCAGCCCCCCAGAGGATGATGAATTCTTATCCTTCTAGAACTATAAACCCAAATAAGCGCTTCTCTCTCTGAGTTGTCTTGGTGATAGGATCTTACCAAAACAGTAGAAAAGAGCCTAAGATACATATGAAACTCAGCAGTGTTTCTTTATAAACTGTCCTTATAAAATCTGTTCCTCAGATAATTTTAACCATTCAGGGCTAGGAATATCACCCATTGTAGACTGCTTGCCTAATATAATAAACTCTAGCCCCAGTCCTCAGGACCACTGCCACAAGAACAAAGTATCAATAAAAATTAGGGAATCGGGTTGGGGATTTAGCTCAGCGGTAGAGTGCTTGCCTAGCAAGCGCAAGGCCCTGGTTCAGTCCCCAGCTCCGAAAAAAAGAACCAAAAAAAAAAAAAAAAAAAAAAAAAAAAAAAATAAAAAATAAATAAAAAATAAAAAAAAATTAGGGAATCAGATTTCATAAAAATTTAGACAATTTGGCAGAAAATACATCAAAAGTTAGCCTCATGTGCACTGCACACAGGGTCCCCAGGGAGCCTGTGGCCCTGTGGCTAGCACGAGTCAGGCTGGCCTTGCATTTGTAGACAAGGCTGACCTTCAGAGCTCTAGCCAAGTTCACTTGTCTGCGCCTGCTGGGAAGAGCAGGAGCTTCCTGGTGGAGTCTCATGTCTGCGTGATGCCAGGAAGGTGGTGGTGCTCTAAGGCAATCACTTAGCATGAGGAGATGCCCATAGTCACTCCACTCATGAAGCCACAAACGAACCTGGGCATCCAAGTCCCACCCACATCCCCCTATCCTCACTCCTGAATGGCTTCAGGCTGGAGTCAGCCAGTGAGCAACAAGATAGATACTCAATGCCTCAATGTTATGCATTCATCTCTCTCTCTCTCTCTCTCTCTCTCTCTCTCTCTCTCTCTCCAGATATCACTGGGAGTGTGAACATCACTACTCCAGAGCAGACAGTTCAGGAAGCCCAAGGGGAAACTGTCCATCTGCCCTGCATGTTCACCTATGTCTCCAAGGACCAAGGACCACTGGACGTCGAGTGGCTTTGGCTCTCAGGACCTAACAATGAGGTGATAGACCATGTGGTGAGTGTGCCCTGTTCACTCTCACTAGGCGGGTGTGGTGTCCTGGCCTGAAGCCCCACTGCCCGGGCCTGTGAACATGGATGGAATGACCTGTGATTTCACAAGAGGAAGGGTCATCGGATGTCTTGAAGGCTTCAGGAGACGAGAGGATGTTGTGGACGTTCTGACACTGTGGTCTTGATAGTGCGTAAGAGGAGACAAGGCTGGGCAGTGAGGGTGACGTACGTTGTGCGTACGCCAGAATCGCTAGACTGTCAGAACTCAGAATCAATGTCCTCTGTCTTCGTTACTTTTGTCTCCTCTCATTTCACCATGCTGTCCAGTCTGGTCTCAAAGTCCAGGACCCCAATAACCTCCTGAACCTCAGTGTCCCCTCCCCAGCAGCTAATCTACAAGTGCACATCTCGGCACCTGGCCATGATATCTTAAAACATATATGAGGCTCCTATAGCCAGCAAAACGGAGACTTCAATGTACGGAGAATGATGAGCATCATCAGTTTGTTTTCCTCATTTCAAGTTAAATCTCCCATACAAGAAATTTCAAAAAAAAAAAAAAAGCTGAGCATGCTACCTCGTGCCTGCAACCACCCGGCTCCATGTAGCTATGGGCTCTATAGCAAGTTCCAGGGCAGCCTGACCTGCATAGTAAGGCCCCAAAACAAACAAACAACACACAGCAGAAATTTAAAGTCTGTAGAAACATCAGTATTAAGTTATAGAAGTCAGGTAAAACATTGTCCTAGAAGTTTTTCTAATAAAAGTGAACAGAGCCAAATGACAAACACTAGAGAGTCAAAGACAGCTCCAGTATGAGGCAGATCCAGTCTCCCTTACCCGGGACACAGTTGCCTTCAGTATTTTGCTTTACCTAAGATGTTGCGAACGGACACATTTTATCTAAGAAATCAACACTGGGCTGGAGAGAAGGCTCAGTGGGTAAGAGTTCGTGTGCAAGGACATGGAACTCTAATGAAATCCCTGGCCTGTATATGAACAGTTGTGTGTGGTAATTCATGCTGTTAGCTCCAACCTTGTGAGGGACAGAGGCAGAAGCATGACTGGGCCATTTTGCCTGGTAGGCCAGGTCCACGTTCCGAGAGAGACCCAGTCTCAAAGGACCCAGTATTCTTTTCTGTCCTCAGTGCCCTCCTAGGCAGGTATCTTAGGGTTTTCTTATTGTGAAGACATAACCGTGATCACAGCAACTTTTATAAAGGAAACCATTTACTGGGAGCTGGGTTACAGTTTCAAAGGTTTGGCTCATTGGCGTCATAGTAGGAAACATGGCAGCAGGCAGGCAGACACGGTGCTGGAGAAGGAGCTAAGAGTTCTACATCCTGGTCCACACACAGGCAGCTGAAGGGGACTTGTGTGTCACACTGGGCATAGCTGGAGCATATAAGACCTCAAAGCCCGCCTTCACCGTGACACATTTTTTCCAGCAAGGCCAGACCTCCTAAGGGTGTCACCTGCCCTATGGACCAAGCATTGATGCATGAGTCTATGGGGGGGGTGGGCAGGGCCGGGCAGGGCGGGGCATTCCTATTCAGACCGCTCCAGCAGGTAACCACACGCATGCACTACAAGTACAGCCCACGTTTGGTGTCGGTTTAGTTAGTTTTCTCTTGTTTGTTTTCTTCTAGATTATTTTATATTCTGCAGACAAAATCCATGACGACGTCTATCCAGATCTAAAAGGACGAGTGTATTTTACCAGTAATGACATCAGGTCTGGTGACGCATCCATAAATATTACAAACGTCCGGCTCTCGGACGTTGGCACCTATCAGTGCAAGGTGAAAACGTACCCTGGCATCGTCAACAGGAACCTCCAGCTGGCTGTCACTAGTAAGTTTCTGCTGGTGGTGACGAGTGTCTTAGAATCGGGGTAAACGCTCAAAGCGAGTCACAGTAACGTCTCAGACAAAACTTTGATTCTAGAGGAATAATCACATTCATTCTTTGCCGCTGGGGGGAAGCCCAGGGCTTATGCTTACTAGGGAAGGTTGGGACACTGAGACAAACACCTAGCCCTGGAGTAATAAGTTTAAACTTCGGGGGTCTTTCTAACATCCTCACGCTGCATGGAACTAAGTGGGCATTTCTTTCTCAAAAGAAGAGAAGCGATATTGTTGCTGCTTCATTTTGTTTCTGTTCTCTCTCTGTGTTTTTTTTTTTTCATTTTATTTTAAGCATATGAGTCTGTCTGTCTGTCTGTCTGTCTGTCTGTCTGTCTGTCTGTCTCTCTCTCTCTCTCTCTCTCTCTGTGTGTGTGTGTGTGTGTGTGTGTATGCATATATGTCTGGAAGCCAGAAGAGGGTGATGGATCCCCTGGAACTGGCGTTACAGATGGTCGTGAGCCGCCATGTGGATGCTGTGAATGGAGCCAGGGTCCTCCAGGAGAGTGGGCAGAGCTCTTAACTGCTAAGCCACTTGGTTTTGAGGCAGGGTCCCAGTTTGCATTGTTTGGATGGCCTGGGTCTTTCGGTGTAAACCACGATGGCCTCAGGTTCGCAGATATGCCCGCATTTGCCCTTCAAGTGCTGGGGTTAATTAAGGGCATGCAGCACCAGGCCTGGACCATGACAAACTTTTAAAATTCACAAAAATTTAAAAACGAGTGAAAATTTTTGTCCAAGAATTTCCTACATGTATATAATGTATTTTTATCAAATCTACCCCCAGTTTCCTCTCCCTTTCCTTCTCCCTCTTCGTCCCCCTTCTTCCCTACACAGTGCTGCCTTCTATGTGTGGGTTGAGGCTCATCTACTGAAGTAGGGACAGCCTCTCAGGGACTCTGTCCCCGAGGAAAATAGTCTCTCTCTCTCCCTGAGAGGCCATGGGTTTCAACAGCTCCTCAAATGTGCAACCTTGTAAGTCCCTAGCCCATCCATCCTGGGATTTTGACTGACTTGACCAATGTGGGTTTTCTGCAAGCATGGCCTCTTAAAGTTGTTTGCACATAGCTATAACCATTCTTTAGAACGCTTTGTCTCTGAGTCCTTGTAGGTTGTTCTGATTGGAGTTCTTATAATGGGATTAATAATTAGGGGTGGGGGAACACGACGCTTGCATTTCATATGACCTTTGGTTCTGTACTGAGAAGTGTATACCAGCAGTAGCTTGTTATTTACCCCCACCCCCACTTTCATTCTCAGACCCCTTTTCCTTGTCCAGTATAGGACAAGGAAATGCAATGTTCAGGAGAGGATTAAGTTGTAAAAGTACGGAAGCCTTGTTTATTATTTTGTGGAGCTTGTATCAAGGACTACAGTTTCTGCCTGCTCTTTCCAGATCTGCGAGTGTCTGTGTGAGCAGACGCGCTCCAAGGCCCACACCCACGATGCTGCTCCTTTTCTCCACTAACTTCATTGTGGCTCTCCAGGTCTAGTTCCACAATTAGTAAGCTCTGGTCAACAGAAGGTTGGAATGGGAGTTCTGAGAGGCTGGGTAGGCCTGTGGGAGGTACATGGCTCTACACGTTCTCTGATAGCCAAAATGGGCAAGAGTTTTGTGGTGTGAGAAAGAACTCAGAGCTTGGACTCAGGAGAGCTGTGTTGTTACTGCTGTCATTCTGAACCTTGTCTTCTGCGTTTTCCATGAGAATTAAATGTATTTTGTTCCCTCGGGCCTCAGTCTGCGCCACATGTGTTGAAACATGGAGTATAAAGAGCTTTAATCATCACTGTAGCTGTCAGAGTCACCCCTGTACCTGTTACAGTCAAAGCTGTGAGTGAGGGCTCTGAACTTTTGTTTTCCCTGCACACAATTTTCTACAGTGAAGAGCTGGGTGGCTAGGATGCTGGAAATGGAGTAGTGTGCATATGAGAGTGAGCATACGCATGTGTGCATGCACGAATGTGTGTGTATGGTTTTGTGTGTGTGTGCATGTGTGTGTGTTCATGTGTGCATGCATGAATGTGTGTATATGTTTTGTGTGTCTGTGTGCATGTGTGTGTGCATGTGTGTACAGGTACCACAGCCTGAAGTAGACATCAGAGGACAACTTTTGGGAGTTGACATCTTCCTTCCACAGTGATCAAATTCAGGTCATCAGTTTGCCTGACAAGTACTTTTACCCATGGAACTTCAGCTTAACCTTTGTGGAGATTACTATTTGTTTAGCTCTCAGGCTATCATACATCAAATAAAACAAAGCTGAAAAGAACTATCTACATTATTCTTAAGTGCGGTCTAAATGGAAGCTTTTTAAAGTGTGTTCTGAGTAGAGCTGTGGTTCAGTTGTTATGGCTAAGAACATGGCTATTCTCCCAGAGGACCAGAGTTTGATTCCCAGCACCCAGGCTGCTCACAGTTATCCGTGATGCAATCTGGGGGATCTATGTCTTCTTCTAGCCTCTGTGTGCACTGCAAGGATCAGGCTGGCCTTTCGTTTGCAGACAACACTGACCTCCCAGAGCTCTAGCTGTGTTCGCTTGTCTGTACCTGCTGTGTGATGGTGTGGCAGAGGCCCCACTGCCCAGGCCTGTGAACATGGGTGGAAGGACCTGTGATTTCAGAAGAGGAAGAGTCATCAGATGTCTTGAAGGCTTCAGGAGACAAGAGGATGTTGTGGATGTGGTCTCGAAAGTGTGTAAGAGGAGACAAGGAACCAGAGGGGTGTGCTGAGCAGGCTGGGCAGCAAGGGTGTGTGTGTGTGTGTGTGTCTGTGTGTGTGTTCTATGTCCTATATACTTATC
>NC_046161.1:90329337-90351837 GCF_011064425.1 Rattus rattus | reverse complement strand
TCTCTTTATTTTATCTTTAGTTTATTGTATATTTAGCAGACAAGGTTTACGACAACTTCTATCAAGACATGAAAGGACGTGTGCACTTTACAAATAATGACGTCAGGTCTGGTGACGCATCCATAAATATAACTAATGTTCAGCTCTCTGATACTGGCACCTATCAGTGCGGAGTATCCCATGACTTTGGTTCAGCCAAGAGGACCGTTCACCTGACAGTTGTTGGTAAGTTACTATAGTTGGGAGGGAGCGCCTTCTGAGTGACGGTGAAACGTCACAGTGCTGAGGTTGCAGAACTTGTGAAAGACAAATGGCTTTTACAGTAATAACTGATTTTGCTCATTTTCGCACATTTTTACTATGTTAGGAGTAAAACCTGGGCCTCACACTTGCTAGGAAAACCCTCTGCCCCTGAGCCCCACCCCAGCCCTAGAATTATAATGTGACCTTTTAAAGTATTTCTAATGTCCCAACACAGCTTAAAATGTAAAGCTATCATGTATTTAGATCAGAAAAAAATAGGAAGTGACTAACTTCTTTGAAAAATTCTAGAGGATTTTCAAAGTAAATGAAATGTTACTGTGTGAGAAAGAACCCCGAGCTGCGTCGTGCACTGTGGCTGCTGTTTTGGTCCTTGTCTTCTGACTTTGCCCTGAGAATTAAATCAATTTCATCTCCCCAGTCTACTCTGTGTGTATTGAAACGGAGAGTGTAAAAAGCTTCCAATCCAGACCTGTCAGAGTCATCCCTTCAGAGATGTGCGGGAGCGCTCTGAGCTTGTGTTTTCACTGCTCAAGACAAATGTGGTTTCTGAGGTGAAGAGCTGGGTGTTCAGGATACTGGGGCTGGAACAGAGGAGGAAAACCGATGGACTGGAGAGGCCGGTGGATATCGGGCAGTGATGCTACAGCCCTTGTGTCGCTGTTTTATCCTTAAAATGAGGGATGAGATGGGCTGGGATGTGGTGCAGCCCTCGCTGATGGTCAGGAGGGCAAGAGGACTCATTATCCTCAGGTTGCAAAGCCGGGTGGTGACGTACCCAATCTCAGGACCTCAAGTTCAGGAAGTGGAAAGGCGATAGTTCGCAGTACACTGGAGCTTCTTACGTAGCAGACTTGATGCAGGCGGAGGGTGGCTGGTGCTCTGTTATGGCGGTTTAAGCGCCCTGTTTTGAGAGCTAGGGTCTCATGATTTGGAAGATTCTTGGGGATGTGTTTTATAGGAATTTCTGATTGGTACATCAGAAATAACCCTAGATGTAGACAATCAGCCCCCCAACTCCCCCCCACACACATACGCAGGCCAACTATAGCCCCTCCCACATTCGCAGGCCGACTACGGCCCCTCCCACATTTCCAGGCAGGCGATTCCCTGTTCCTTCTATTTTATGGACTCATCAAGGGAAGAGGTGAAGAAGTGGAAGTCAGAGTTTTCTGAACACTGTGCCCCTCTAGAGCAGGAGGATCGGCATAGGAACTAGGTAGGAGAATGCACCCTGTGCAGGTCACAGGCAGCTTGACAGCGGGAGGGGGGGTGTGGTGTCTTCTGAGGGCAGTGGCAATAAGTGCAGACCCTAGTCAAAGGCACTCTGTCTGGCTCTGAGTGCTGCCAGGTAAAAAATGTCTCCTACAGTGTGCGGTAAGTGAGGAGAATGAGCGACCTCACTGAGGTTCTCAACCTCACTGCTCCAAGCACTTCTTGGCATTCCTCAGTACACTTAATGTCAACTCTCTTCTTTATCAGTTACTACTTCCTGTGTTTACGTGTGCACGTATTCTTATCACAGTTATTTGTGTGCATGTATGTGTATGCATGTGCACGCGCACTTGCGTTTAAGTACCGTGACACATGCTGGAGCTCATAAAAGAACTTAGAGGTTGGTTTCCCCTTCCATGTGTGTTCCAGGGGTCAAATTCAGGGTGTATGCATTGTCAACAAATGCTTTATCCACTGAGCCATCTCGGCGGTCCTGTTTGCGTTTTCTAATAAGGAAACAACATGCATTCTTTAAATCATGTCAAGATTTGTTTAGTGTTTCCCTGCATGTCTGTCTGTCAGCACCATAGGCATGCCTGGTGTCCTCAGAGGTCAGAAGAGGGTGTCAAGTCCCCTGCATCTAGCATTAAGGTTACAAGCCTCCATATGGTGCTGGGACTCCAACCTGAGTCCTCTTTGGGGCAATAAATGTTTCTAATCACTGAGAGATCCCCCAAGTCCCAAGGATAGTATATATTCTTAACTGTACTATTCATACATTTTTAAGGGTTTCCTTATGTCGCCCTCACTGACTTTGAACTTGGGTTGCCTCTGCCTTTCCTCCCAAGTCTCTGGATTACATGTTTGTATATGTAAGTGGTTTGCATTGTTGATGTTTTAAAAATATATTTCTAACTTTCATTAGCATATGTAAATTTTACACTATCATACACAGTTGCTTTTCCTAAGCAAATGCCTTTCTTTTTCAGGTTGATCATCTGCTCCAGAGATTACACCACTTGAACTTTTAATTACGTTTTGCTGATTATTTGGTCCTGTATCTTCAATGAAATATGCCTTGTGCTCCTGCACTCCACCAACCTAAAAAGAAGTCCTTGGTAAAAAGAAATCCTTAATGAGAATAAACTAGTGTTTCATAATTTTGTTTCCTTTTTTTCTTTCTTCAGTTCCCCCTGTATTCAAGGAGTTAAAGAACCTGGGACAATTATCTTGGAGATGGAGATGTAATTTTTCTGGATACCAATTAATAAAACCAAGTATGGTTTGAATTTTGAGTTTTGGAAAAATGAAACTAAGTCCTTCAAATAGTACAGCCTCAACTCCATTTCCATGCTCTCTGGATGTGAGGTGCACAGCACAGCCAGAGCAAACTACTATGGTTTGTTCACTCTTTGTCCTGTTCTGACTTCATTACAGCAGTGGCTCTCCAGAGTTGGATTCCCGCAAATTCAGCACCTGCAGCTCCTTCCTCGGGGTGCTGAAGGTTTCATGGTAGTGTGTATATTTTACTTTATTATTGTTAGTGTATGTAGTGTAAATTCTGGAATTCTGGTTTGTTTAAAAACCACAGAAATAATATAAAAATATTTTCATTTTAGTATCAGGTGTGGGGATATGGGACTACTGACTATGATTCACCTCATGCTCTAACAGAGGCATGTTTTTGCCAGGTGCAGATAATTTCTGCACTTGTGTGATGTTTAGAATTCTGGGAATTTTTCAGAGGGTATATAAATGCCCATGACCTGATAGGTCAATTGGTGGCCTTTGGTCATTCAGGGAAGTGGTTTGCTGCTTGTTAGTGGTCGTGCTCAAAGAAGAAACAAGAAGAGATTCAAAGATCTCCATCTATCCTCTCTCTCCCTTTCCTTCTTCCTCTCCTATCTAGTGATAGGGGTGAAAATAAGGGGGATAAAGGGTGGGAAAAAGAATCCACAAAGTAGCAAAGACCGGCTACCAGTATGTATTTGTGTTGAGGGTGGTGCATGTGCATGTATGTGTATACATATGTTGTGGGGACCTGAAGTTGAGATTCTTCAATCTCTCTATTTTATTGAGTCAGGATATCTCAACTGAACCCAGAGTTCAGTCATTCACAAGGCTGGGGTTCAGTTCATACCCCTAGTTTGGATAATTCACAACAGCCTGTAGTGCCAGCTCTGGGGGATTCAGTGCCCCTTTCTGGCCTCCAAGAGAGCCCTGGCTTACACCACCCGAACCCCCTCCCCAGACATGGAGTTAATGAGTCAGATCTTGCTGTATGTTACTCACTTAGGATAAATAACTGTTTCCCTACAGTTTGGAGGCACAAGCTACAGAAAATTCTTCTCAGTTGTAGAGACATAGTCTAAAGTCAAGGTCCACAGGGTTCCTATTGCAGACTCCAGGGGAATCTCTGTGTTTCTTAGTTCCATTTGCTCGGAGAATCGTTTTCCATCCCTTTGCCTAAGGTGATAGTAAGGTATGTTTCTTGGAGGAAAAAGGATGATTCTTGCTTTCTAATCCAATTTGCTAGTCTGGGCCTCTTTATTGTCTAAAGAGATGAAATGGTAAATATTGAGTTATTGTTCAAAGCCTATATTAATTTCTCTTATTTTGTTACATTTTCTTAAATCTCTTTTAATTGTTCTAAAATTGCTTCTATGTTCCTGTCTCAGTTAGGGTGTCACTGCTGTGAACAGGCACCATGACCAAGGCAAGTCTCCTTGTTCTCCTTGACAGCTCCTATGTTCTCTTGCTTTTCATCCTTTTTTAGATTAAAGTGTTTGTCCCAGTACTCTCTTTAGAGATGGCTTAGTGGTCATACATTCCTTTAATCTTTTATTACAGATTTTTTTTTCTTTCTCCCTATATTACAACTGATAGTTTTGCTGGGTATAGTAGTCTGGGCTGGCATCCGTGGTCATTCAGAAATCTCAGATAATCAGTCCAAGCCCTTCTGGTTTTGAAAGTCTTCACTGAAGTCAGTTGTTATGCTGATGGGCTTGCTTTTATAGGTGACCTGTTTCTCTCTTGAAGCTTTGGATATCCTATTGTTGTTGCTTATTCTGTGCATTCAGTGTTTTATTAAGGCATGGGGAGCTTTTCTTCTGGTCCTGTCTAATTTGAGTTACAATATGTCTCTTGCACCCTGATAGCCATCTCTCTTTCCTTAGATTTGGGGATTTTGTTGAAAATATTGTCTGTACCTTTTACCTGGGTTTCTATCTATGAATCATAGGTTTTTCCTTTTTACAGTGTCTCAGAATTCCTATGTATTCTGCTCATGGTTTTTAGGGGGTAATTTAATGTTTTCTTTGACTAGGTTATTCTATACCTCAACCTTAGTCTTCTTTTGCTTGATCCATTCCATGTGTGAGACTTTCAGTTCTTCTTTTTATTTGGCTTACTGAATTTTTAATTGAGTTTTATTTTAGTCTGGCTTTTCTTCAGAAATTCTTTTTGTTGTTAATTCTATTTTCATATGTTGAATCTTTTCCTTCATTTCACTCAACTGTATTTTCAGTTTTCATTTTGGCATTTATTCATATCCTCTTTGAGTTCCTTTGACATCTTTATAATGGCTATTTTAAAATAACCTTTTGTGTATCATTAAGTTGCTTTTCACAGGGAATATAACTATAAGAATATTCTCACATTTTTGGAGATGCTTTATCTTGGACATTCATGTCGGTTTTTTGTTTTGTTTTTGTGGTAGGGCCTGTATCTGGAGTTTGGTTTTGGCTGTATTTCTTGCTATGGGTATCTGTTCCACCCATGTTGAGTGGGCACTTGTACTGGTTTGCTGTTATCCTAACTTGTCAAGTTATGGACCAGAAGAATGGTGCTTGAGGTTCAGTCTTGGGGCCACTCAGTGTTTATGTGCACACAAGTGTCATCTCTGGACATCCATCTTCTCCTGCACCCATGTTTCCAAATGCCTGTCCTCCTCTCTAGACTTCCCTGTCTCCAACCCCTTGGTTTGCAAGTGGACCCCTGCCCTGTGGCTTTCTAGTGCCCTCCAATGGTCACTGACTTTGTGCATCTTTACTCATTCCTCACTCGCTGTAGTACGGTCCACCTCACGGGACTCTTCTCCTTCATTTCCTCACCATCATCCCTCAGGTTGCCAGAGCAACTTGTATCTCGTGTTCTGTAAAATAAACATCTACTCACCCCAGATAGGTAGGAAATCCATAAAGCAAGGAAAGACCCTGTCAAGCCTAGCTTGGAAAACAACTAAACTGACTTCTCACAAGATCATGGGTGACTCCCAGGCAGCTGTTCCTCTGACAAGCTCCATCCCAATCAAGTATTTTACCTCTTACATTGGAACAGAGGGGGTGCCGATTGGAATCTCACAGGTCTGTGACTCTTCCCCTCCTTCCAAGAGGAAGCGCAACAAGGCCCAGTGTTTTACCACTTACCTACCTGCTGAAGTTGCTGATTTTGGTGCCATGACTATCAAAGGTCAAGGTCACTTTGAGGTGGTGATGATGTCAACCTTAGAGGAAAGAGCTCCCTACAGCCATACATATCAGTTCTCAAGCTTTCAATTCTCAGTAGCAACAGGAAACCATTAGCTCCCTGTTTTATACCTTCTAGCCCTGCCTCCTACATTCTAGGGTTTTCTACCCTCTCACTCTTGGACATAAAAAATATTTTTTATTTTAATTCCAAGTTTTCCCTTCCCAGCCCCTGCTTGCGGAATGACAACTCTGAGACTAATTATTTATTAATAAGTGCCTAGGCCATGAGCTTTGGCTCATTCCCTGACAAGCTCGTAAGTTATTTAACCCATCCAAACTATTCCATGTAGTTACCTCTCCTTCAGTCCCAGCCTGCTTCCTCCTTCAGCCCCTCTGTAATCAGACCCATCACTATGACAAAATACCCAAGGGAATTTAAAAGACACAGAGATTTATTTTAGGTCACAATTTCAGCTCAAGCCTGCCATCACTCATGGTTTCATTCCTAAGTGATAGACTGCCAAGAGGGAGTAAGAGTGTTTTTAAAGAATGCACTGAGTGTGTGTGTGTGTGTGTGTGTGTGTGTGTGTGTATATATATATATATATAAATCGTTGTGTGTGTGCACATGGGGGCAGTGCTGAGTTCAAACACAGGGCCTCACTCATGCTAAGGAAGCATTCTACCACCGAGCTCATCCCTAAACCCAATTATAAAAGTATTATTTTCAGGTTTGTGCAGAGTAAATGTGCAGTAAATGGCACACAGGTATATTAATGTTTATAAGTTGTCTTTGTAACCAGCGTTCAGATGAAGACAAGAACATTATCATAGCCCTGAGATTCCCTTTTCTTTCTTTCTTTCTTTTTTTTTTTTTTGGCTATTAATTTCCTCCTAATGTGGGCATTATAAAAGGACTTCTAGGGCTGGAGAGATGGCTCAACAGGTAAAAGCACCAACTGCTCTTCCAGAGGTCCTGAGTTCAATTCCCAGCAACCACATGGTGGCTCACAACCATCTGTAATGAGATCCAATGCCCTCTTCTGGTGTGTCTGAAGACAGCTACAGTGTACTCATATACATAAAATTAATAAATCTTTATAATCATGTGCCACAACTAACATCATTTAAAATAAAATAAAAGAACTTCTAAGGCTATATACACATATAAGGGGTATTTTTTTTCTTCTCTTTTTCTCAAGGCAGGGTTTCTCTGTGTAACCCCCTGGCTGTCCTGAAACTCACTCGTAGCCTAGGCTGGCCTCAAACTCAAGAGATCCACCAACCTCTGTCTCTCAAGTGCTGGGATTAAAGGTGTGAGTGATTTATTTTTATTTTGCGTGTATGACTGTTTTGTCCTAATGTATGAATGTGTACCATATGCATGTCTGACATCCATGGAGGCCAAAACAGGGTGTTAGATCCCCTGGGGCTAGAAATATAGATAGTCGTGAGCTGCCACGTGAATGCTGGGAATTAAACCCAGGTCCTTTGCAAGAGCAGCACGGACTCCCAACTGCTGAGCCATCTCTTGAGCACCTACATTAAATTCTCTTAAGACATCATTGAGTTTTTTTCATGCTTTCAGGCAGAAAAATGCTTCTTGTTTTCTCTGACTACATCAATTGCTTCAAATGACAGGCCAACCTAGCTGTACAGGCTCGAAACACACGAAACCACACCCACTGTGGGCACGACCAGCAGCACCATTTTATTTTACAGTGTTTACTATAGTCAAGGTTACTGTTGTGCAATGTTAGTGGTTTTGGTCCACATTTTATTTTCCATTTGAATTAGAAACATTTTTACATTAGTTAAAAAATAAATTTTTATGAGTCTATGTTTCTTTTTTCTTGACCATTAGAATATTACAGTTTCAAGTAACAAAAGATAAAAATAACAACATTGCAGACTAAATCTACCAATATGTACACCGTGAGCACATTTAATTACCGCAGCCATGGGCGGGTCCTGAGGTCACCTCTTCAGCTCAGAACTCACTAAGACGGCGTCACTGAGTGAGCTCTGGGATTTCCCTGTTATCCACAATGAGCGTGTGGATGATCCCTTCTCTCCTCTTCCCACTGCTGACGGCCTTTATGTAACAGTCATGGTTCCCCACGCTGAAGTGTGTTTCAGTCCCGTCATCTACAAACTCGCCCTAGGACAGCAAAGGAGGAAGTCAGTGTCGCAGAAAGCTCTTTGTCTGATCAGTAGCATCTTAAAGTCCCAGTCAAGGGGTTGGAAAGATGGCTCAGTAGTTAAGAGCATTGACTACTCTCCCAGAGGACCCGCATGGCAGCTCACAACTGTCTGTGAATCCTGTTCCAGGGGATCTGACATCCTTACACACATGTACATGCAGTCAAAACACCAATGGGCATAAAGTAAAAATAAAAAGATAAAAGTTTAAAACAAAGTACTGGTCAAACTCTGCAAAATTAGAGCGAGAGATTATGTTTAGAGCCCTGTGGTTTGAGGGATCTTAAGTTTCAGGAGAAGGAAGTTCTGTGTCCACAGTCTAGACAATGTTTGCAAAACTAAAAAGGTGAGCAAATCGATACGCAGTTCTCTGGGCTACTTTTCTGCACCATTCTCAGCTTATTCTCAGTATCTCAACTGTCTTTACAACGGCTGCCACAAGTGTCGCTATTATACCCATTTTATAGACAGGAATTGAGGAGCAACAAATTTAACAACTTGCTGAAGGCCCATCAAGTTAAAGACGAAAGGGTTCCCACCAGAAAACCAGCTCCCTCCAGGTTTAAGGTTAACGGACACCCAGCGTAATCACTCTGAATTAACAGCCCTGACTGTCCTGGGACTGACCAGGAATCACCCAGTTCTGACCAGGTCGGCCTTGAATTTACAGAGATCTGCCTGTCTCTGCCTCCTGAGTGCTGGGATTAAAGGAAGGCCTGCACCATCATGAGTCCTTGCGACACTCTGGATATACTGGTTTAAATTAAACATTAAAATTAATGTTTAATTAATTAACACCTTCACCTTCCCTTTAGTGCTGTTTCTAGGAAAGGGGAATTACATACAAGTTTCATACTTACGGTTCATGTATTTCTATGGAACGGTAGTAGAGATAAAGAGCAGGAGCTTGGAGGACAGAAATGAATTGTGCCAGAAGGCAAGGGAGGTACCATCAGACTTGAACCTCGTCTCTATGGACGGCAACTGTGACTCAGTGCTGGAGGCCCTCTTAGCATGAGGCCCGGGGTCCCGACAGCACATCTGAGCATCACAGAGATGGGCAGCGTGAGCTAGCCAGGAGTCCACTCTCTCTAACAACAGCAAGCGCTTGGGCTGCAGAGGAAGCTCTTTCTGGGCTCTGAGCCGCCCCAGCAGATGGTCTTTAGGGGATGTGTGATGTGCGTGGCCCAGGCATGTCCTGGAGCACTTTGTACTGAGCCTTGGCAGAAGCCTTTGGACGGCCCAGCAAGGGTTGCTAACACAATTAATCCCTGCTTCTTGGCAACTTCACACACGTTAGTGGTGATGCTGGGGTGGAAATGTGTGCTGCGCAGGATGGGTGGGCAGCTTGTGCGTGTGCACAGGGCTCCACCACTGTAAGCAGGCAGTGGGGCTACAGAGAGCTAGCTTCCTGCCAGTCACCGATAACGAGCACGTCACAGACGGACATTATTTTACCCTACCGCACTTGTAACTGAAACCCATTACTCTGTACGAATGGCACCCACAACGATCTCTGGAAACCTACCTTTCTATTGTCAGTTTTGCAGTGCCAAGGGTGGAATCGAGGCTCGCCCGTGCTGGGTGACTGTGCTGCTGGTGAGCTATAACCCTAGCTTTGATTTATTGTTTTAAAATCCGATTTCATTTAAAAGTTTACTTGAGAAGTCTGGT
The DNA here is from genome assembly GCF_011064425.1 of Rattus rattus. Lineage (NCBI taxonomy): Eukaryota > Metazoa > Chordata > Mammalia > Rodentia > Muridae > Rattus > Rattus rattus. The sequence continues at coordinate 90,342,016 of NC_046161.1, read as the reverse complement.
GCGGTGGCACACACCTTCCACCCCAGCACTTGGGAGGCAGAGGCAGTCGGATCTCTGTGAGTTCAAGGCCAGCCTGGTCTACAAAGCAAGTCGCAAGACAGCCAGAGCTACGCAAAAGGAATATTTTTTTAGACTTTTAAATTTTATGTGTCTGCATGTGTGTATTACCAGATGTGTGCCTGGTGCCAGCACAGGTGAGAAAAGGGCACTGGATCACCTGGAACTGGAGGTGTGGATGGTTGTGAGCCACCGTGTGGGTGCTGGGAATTGAACCTGTCCTCTGCAAGAGCAGCAAGTTCTCTTAACCACGGAGTCATTTCCCTCTCTGTGTGTGTGTGTGTGTGTGTGTGTGTGTGTGTGTGTGAGAGAGAGAGAGAGAGAGAGAGAGAGAGAGAGAGAGAGAGAGAGAGATCACGTCTAGCTTTTACATGGCACTGGGAATCCTAACGTAGGTCCCTGTACTTGTCTGGCAGTTCACCCGACTGAGCGTTCTCTGTAGATCTCACCCTCCCCACCCTCCCCTCTAGATTATTTTTAAAGAAAAGCTCCAGGACACGGAACTGAAGGCAACTCACCGCTGTCTCCATCCTCTGACCATTGCACCATACATCCATAGTGTCTTTTTCTGTAAAAGCAACAGGAAATTCAGGTTATAATTCTGTATTTCAGGTTATCTTCTTCTATAAAGTTGGGTAAAGTATAAACCACAATAATATTCTAAAACTCAATACTTTGGAACTTTCAAAATTTGAAGAAACTTGGTTCATAAGCGAAACCAAAAAAAATTTAAGTCCTTTAATCCTTTAAGAAGGTCACAGTCCCATCAGAATATGGTTAAAAAGTTTGATTAAATGAAACAAATTCTGAAGGGCAATCTTTGTAAAAGAGGTTACAAATGAATAAGGGAATGAGGAGGACCGTATTCATAGGAAACGTGGTTTAATAAGTTCAAATGGTCATGGGGGATGTGACTAGACAACTGTCCCATGCACAGGCAGAGCTACCAGATGGTGGCATACACTCCTAGATGAGGAGGAGAAACTTTACACATGTGGACTCTACAGTTGGGGACACGGGGAACACAAGGTCACTGCGGCATCCTCAGGCAGTAGTTTGCTTCCACAGGTCACAGCAGGGGCAGTCCCCAGTAATGCCTGTTGACGCAGGTGTCCTAAGAATGGGCTGGAAGACTGTGGTCACAAGGAACAGGATGAGGAAGCAGAGAGAGAGCCTATGTTTGTGACCTGCATGGGCACTGGGATCCAAGAGCAAAGCTATGCCCAGGAGTTGTGTCTGAGGGTCCAGCTGAAGGTGTGACTCTGGGAGGCTACCTCCTGTAGGGGCACAAGCTAAAGGGGCTTGTCTTCTCGCTACATCCTGAGCCTGACGGGCACCTCATTTAAGCAACGTTATAATAACAAGCCAGCACTGCACTGCGAGGCTGTCTCAACACTGCCGACAAAAACAAAGATGAGCATATTCACACACATTAGCTCTCTAACCAGGGGTCTCAACCTTCCTAATGCTGCAACCCTTTAACATAGTTCCTCATGTTGTAGGGATACCCAAGGGTCAAAGTGTCTGTTGCTATTTCGTAACTGTACTTACACTGTTATGAATTGTACTGTAAATATCTGATATGCAAACCTCCCAAGGGGTTGCAACAAACGGGCTGAGAACCACTGCTATAAACCTCTCACAACTAAAATTCCTACTAGTAAGTGTTGGGATGAAGTCAGTCACTGCATCCCTGACCACATCATGGTGACATTCAGAAAGATGGATAGAACAAATGAAGCTCAGTAAGTGGGGAGAAAGAGTCACAAGACTGGCTGGACTATTGCATCCACGAGAATAAACCCTAGGCAGCCATGCTCTAAGAGGCTGGGATCTGCTCTCCAGTGGAGAACTAACCCAAGGGTGAAAAGGAGGGAAGGGGCAGGAGGGATGGCTCAGTGGTTACAAGCACTGGTTGCTCTTCCAGAAGACTAGGGTTTGATTCTCAGCATTTACACTGCAGCTCACAACTGTCTGTACCTCTGGTTCCAGGGGACCCAGTGCCCTCTTCTGACCTCTGGAGTAGTGCATGGGATGCACATGCAGGAAAAACACCAACATGCATACGATGGAACTCAAGTGAGGAAAATGTGAGAAAAATGCTGACAGAAGAAAATGGGAGGACGTGTGTAAATAATACACACATACTTAGCACAAGAAAGAGAAAGCCAGGCTGGGTGTGGTAGTGACACACGCCTTTAGTCACAGCACTCAGGGGGCAGAGGCAGGCAGATCTCTGAGTTCGAGGCCAGCCTGGTTTACAGAGTGATTTCCAGGACTACAGAAGAAGCCCTGTCTTAAAAAACCAAAGTAAGTTAAGTAAGTAAGAGAAAGCCAACAAGAAATCCCGTAAGGATTATACATAAAAATAAAGTTCAAATATGGAAATGGGAGTAATTTTGAGTAATAGACATAGGTTATAAACAGAAACATCTTTCTAATTTCTTGACTATATACGGAATTACCCAACATTCACACAACACAGGATTTACTATTCTAGTAAAATTACTGGCCTTAACAAAAAGGGATAAAATAAGAACAACCTGCGTGGTTAAAGGCTCAGAATTCTCAAAACACTTCCTGCAGATGAGGCTGTGTCTGTGTCACTCGCTCCTCTCTTGCTCTGATCGAGATAACACAGGAGAGGGTTATTCTGGCTGTTGCTTGAGGAGAAGCAACCCATAATGGCAGGGAAAGCATGGCTGTGCTGCTCAGTAGTAGGTGCAGGAAGCAACTGTGTTACACCTTGGTGGGCCTAAAGCAGAGTTCAGCAGACAGCAGGTTGGCCGCACATCCCCAAGCCCTGCTCCTGCAGACACGCACCCGCCAGCTAGACCCGCCGCCCAATAGGTTGAGCTGTCTGGGACATTGCAAATTCAACCTGAAATACCTAAAATCCCTGAAAGAAAATGTAAACTGAGAATCTGAGAATATTACATGGAGTCAAACTGACTTTTAAACTTGTGTGTGTGTGTGTGTGTGTGTGTGTGTGTGTGTATGCGCGCACACGTGCCAAAAACAAAAGCTGCAAGACTATCAGTGTACAAAAATTCAAAATACTGTTTCCATGAGCCCTTCTTCAGGAATGCTGACAGAAGATTCAGGCGTCACGGTAACCAGACAGAAGCAGAAACATAACGACTTGATTTCCGTGTAAGTGAGGGTTGGCAGGAGGGGAGCAGAGCACAGAAGAGCTAGAAAATTAGAAAGTGGTGCAGAAACAGTGTGAGAGTATTGATGGTGATTATGTTCACGGAGGCAGCACTGCTAATGGAATTATTATATATGTCTGCAATTTGTCAAAAAGCAAGTAAGGTATGTGATACTGTAATTCTATCGTCCCATGTGTCCTTGAAAGGGAGGATTCTAAGTGTGGGGAAAGGTGTTAGATAAGATTAAGTAAAACCTATACTCCTCAACTTCTCCTACCAAGTACCATTATGACCTCAGAAGACACCTCAAAGAAAAGTTCCCTCAGAGGCAGGAGGATCTGTGAGTTCAAGTCCAGCCTGGTCTACATATTGAGTTCCAGGCTAGCCATGGCTACAGAGAGACCCTGTCTCAAAACACAAAACAAAACCAGAAAAGATCTGTCACTATCCTGTCTACTTTCTTCCCTATCCTATTACCACCCTGTTCCCAATCTTTTATATCTATCCATCCACCCACCACCATCCATCCACCCATCATTCACCATCCACCCATCATCCACCATCCACCAATCATCCATCCATCCACCATCCATCCACCATCATCATCCATCCACCCATCATCCATACACCATCCATCCATACACCATCCATCCATCATTCATCTATCCATCCATCCACCATCCACCCACCCATCATCCACCATCCACCCATTATCCATCCATCCATCCATCCATCCATCCATCCATCCATCCACCATCCATCTACCCATTATCCATCCATCCACCACCCACCCATCCACCATCCATCCACCCACCCACCCACCCATCCATCACCAACCTAATTTCTTTGTTCTGCTCACTGAAAATCAGGAAATGAGAGAACACTCTTAGTATGTGGCCAGATGACATTGAAATGTTGAAATAATTTTTTCTTCAATATCCAAGTGCTGGCACAAATGATCAATACAATTCATCCTATAATGTCGGAGGAAGGAGGCTGGAGGTAGCTGGCAAAGCCCACTAGGAATATGCCAAAGGGAGTCAGGAACCACTCTAACAAGCTCCCCGAGGGTTCAAAACAGCACATTTTTTGTGGCTCACACAAAATCTAAGCACTTGGGAGGCAGGGGCAAAGGCCAGAGAAATGGTACAGCCAGCCCGGGAGACACGGTGAACGCCAGGCCAGAAGAGACGGAGCAGGGCCAGTCAAGACATCCCCGTCCCCAAAAGGGGTATTGTAAGCATCAATGAAAGTGGTAATTGCAATGTACTACGACAAATCAATTGTTTCTATCTTAGTATTAACAAGGACTTAAAATTGGAAACAAGTCAGCAGTTTGAAGGTCGGAGACTAACGGACTAACAAAGCTACCCTGTGCTTCCCCCATGAAATGTAGGTCTCTGCCATCCAACAGCTAGGTGACTGGGAGTGCCTTGTTAGAAAACACCTAGACAGGAAGCAAAGAAGGAAAACAGTCCAAGGATTACTATTTGGCAACAGCCGGCGAATGACGGGTCGAGGCGTTAAGCATTAATCATTGTTGTAATGTTTAATCCTGTCGACTTGTCTGGATCTGGAATCCACTAGAAGGTTAGCCACAGGGCACGTCTGTGAATGTTCAGGTGAAGTGGAAAGATCCCTGCTAAATGTGGGCGGCACCTGCCAGTGGCAGCTCCTGATGAAAAGGAAGCTTCGCTTTCAGTCTGCCTGCCTTCCAGATAGGCACATCTACCCTGCTGCTGCTGCTGCTGCTGCTGCTGCTGCTGCTGCTGCATCTTCCTTACTGATATCAGAGCCCAGCTTCATCAGCCTTCCACTGTGGCTCTCCAAGCCCCCTCCAGGCCTTCAGTGCCAGGTTGATGCTGCTAAGGCACCAGACTCATGGGATGAACTGAATTTTCACCCTCACCAGTGTGAGGCCACCATGACTGGAATACCCAGACCATAGCAATAAGCCAGTCTGATAGATCTTTAGACAGACAGACAGACAGACAGACAGACAGACACGCACACACATGCACGCACACACAGGCACCCTATTAGTTCTATTCCTCTAGGGAACCCTGACTAACACCGTTGTCAGTGCTGAACAATGAACACGCAGGACACCAGCAAACTCTAAGTTGGTTTTGCCAGACAGAAATTCCAACAGAACCTAAATGTGACGGACGGTTCTTCTGCTAGATATCACTTCACAGAAAACACGGAAGCACCACAAACCAAACTGATATTTTACAGTAAGTCATTATTTTATTCACCCCCTCCCCCTCCGTTCTTGTAAAAGGACACAGTCTCACTCTGTAGCCCAGACTGGCCTCAACCTTCTGGTCTCAGTCTCTTATCTCAGTCTCTGAAGCGATGGGACGTCCGGTATGAGCCACCATTCCTGGCTTTGGGTTTTTTGTGTGACTTATTAGTTGACAAACATTTTTCATCCAAAATCGAATCAAATCCAGACAAATAAAAACCCTATTGCTAGCGCCCAGCTAGAATGCGGACCACCAAGCCATGCTCAAAGTTCCTTTTGTCTGTGCACCCTCAATACCTGGTAGACTGTCTTCCTTTTGAAAGTCAGTTAACAAACATGACCTAAATAAAGAACTAAAGTGATTTATTAGACCATTTTCGATTAGTTACGTGAGAAGGAAATGGGGGCACTGGAATAACAAAACAGTGCTTTTCTTGCTGTTTTTTTTTTTTTTTTTTTTAAGACAGGATTTCTCTGTGTAGCTCTGGCTGTTCTGAAACCTGCTCTGTAGACTAGGCTGGCCTCACAGAGCTAAAGGCACGCCCTACCATCACTCGGCTGAGAGGGTTACCTCTTAAAAAGCTCATTTTCAACTGGGCTTTGAGAGCTCTGATCTCACAGAACCCTACCCTACTATTACCTGCAGAAAATTCTTGTCCTCCGGGGATTCTTAAAGTTCTAACTGCTTTTTTATTTATAAAGAAAAGTACCAAACAGTAGATGCCTGGATAGATACTACTTCTTAAACCCAGGATTACAATCTTCAAATCCACCTTTATCAAACCTGCCATTAAGACACCACATGAGGAACCCGGTGGGCTAAGTGAAGACCCTCTCCCTCGCTTAGGAAAGTACCCACAGGTCAGGAGAGCAGGGCATCACAGTGGCTAGAAGGTTCTGCAGAAACAGCCCCGACTTACCCAGAACAACTCTCAGTTCCTCGCCGTCCAAGTGCAATACCCAGGTGTTGGTGGTCTTAGATCTGTTCTCCATGTACTTCTTGAGGCTCTTCCCGTCGATCTCCAGTGTGTACTCATAGGCGAAGCCACTTATGGCGTCTATATTTATGGTGGCTTTGGTCTTTGCAGCTCCGACACAGAACGTTTCTTTGCCCACCAATTTGAACATCCACTCTCTTCTTATCTCTTCCTAGACGATAATACACACAGAGGAAAATTAGTATTTAATTTAAAAAATAACGTAAAAAAAGTTCAGAGCGTTCAAAGGGCAATACTATTCATTTATTTATTACTTCTTGTCCAGGTTTGACAGGGTTCTAAGTTTAGATGTTAGAAGTTAAAGTCCACATAAAATTCTGTCATGGCCACTGGATTGCTTTGTACAAGCCGTCTACATAGACAAAACCAAGCTTCACTGTCTCGATTTTACAAAGTCACACGTGCTCTCCTACCTTCCCATCCACGTACACAACTCGTTTGCCTGAGGTGGTCCCATGCTCAAATTCGATCTTGTGCACTCCGTCACTTAATGCTACGTCCCAAACAGCTACGAGATCTGTCATTTTTTCCAGGCTACAGAGAGGGCTAGAGGAACAAAACAGCCATTAAAATGGGCCAAAAAACAGTTAGAGAATGGTTAATGAATCCTTCTACCATGAAAGTACCAGGTTTTCAGGGCCCTAAAGTGATGAGATGATAAAGTAATGTTCCAAGGCACCCTACTCACAGCACATGCAACTGTTCTCTCTCTCTCTGGTTCTTCCCTCAAGAGGCAGCTATGACAGGTACAGTCTAATAATCCCAAAGTCACCTAAATACTAATAAGATTAAGACTGTAACAGTTAATCCCGGACAGCACGTTGTGCTGGGCTGGGCTAGTCTAGTACATGGAAAGGTCAGTGAAAGTCTCTATGACCACTTCTAAAAAAAAAAAGCAAGCCCAGACAAGAATTCTTCAAACTTTTCAGAACCAATGACTGGGAATTTAACAACAACATTAAAAAAAAAAGGTGTCCTGATTTGTCATTCAAAAACTGTGTGGGAAGTTTGACATGGATACAGATGAAAAGCTTTGTGCAGCCATGTTTACTGCAGTAGCGGGGGTCACAGCGGCCTGTGGCTGGCTGGTGCTCTCGGTGAGCCAGTTTGTCACTAAATCACATTCCTCTCCATGAGGTACAGAGCCCCCAGAGTTTAAGCAAGGGCCACGGTGACAGTAAACGTCAAGAGGAGAACGCTGTAAACAGAGAACTCTGGCTCCAACACTGTTCTCTGGAATCTCCCTCTCTGCCCGTTCTAAGCTCTTACTCTGTCTGCTCTAAACCATCTTCCAGGGGTTGCTAAGACTTCTGTGCCGAGGAGGGTCTCTGGAAGAGGACACCACATTGACGGTGGCCACATCCACACAGGTGGCCACATCCGCTCATCATCCTCCTCTGTGGTGACAGAGAACGTGTCCCCAAGAGACGCAGACCTCTTCGGGCCGATCCTAACAACCCCCAAACTTTCAAGGGCCAGTTTTATTACAAATCAAGACATTTACCTTTCATCATCTTCAAAGATAGGACTGTCATCTCCAGACGCCATGGTTAGCAACAGCCTGCCATCCAATTAGCAGCCAGAAGAGAGAAAAGCAGAAACGCAGCACAGACAGGTTGGAAGCAGCAAAGACAGCTACAAAGGCTCTTTTTTTAAACTTTGCAATCCTTTCTTTCATAAATTGCTCGCGTGTTCTGATGAAGCTGCACTTATGTCCGTAGAAGAAGTCTTTTTTGGGGTTGGGGATTTAGCTCAGTGAGAGTGCTTGCCTAGGAGGCGCAAGGCCCTGGGTTCGGTCCCCAGCTCCAAAAAAAGAACCAAAAAAAAAAAAAAAAAATCTTTTTGTTTTTCAGAGAGGGCTGAGCATACAGATCAGCCAATTCATTTTTTCTATGTTAAACATTTACAATTTATTTATTTATTTATTAATTAAAAACTTTTTTTTTTGAGACAGGGTGGCTCTGACTGTCCTGGAACTCACTCTGCTGGCCTCGAACTACTCACAGGTCCACCTGCCTCTCCGCCTCCCAAGTGCTGGGATTAAAGGCGTGCACCACCACTGCCAGGCAAGCATTTATAATTTCTTAAAAATAGTTCGTTAAAATGGGGGCATAGATTCTAGTTTGTCTTGAATATTACATCACAGCAGAGCTGTAAGAGCCTAAGGAACCATCCCAGTCCCAGGTGTCTTGCCTGGAGCACAGGGAGCCCCAGGGGTTTGAGGCAGGAGACAAACAGCTCTACTCAGAGAGTAAGTGAAACTGCAAAGCAAACATAAGGGCAGCTTCAATATTCAGGGCGAGGTTTGAAACCCAACCCTTATTGTATATTTTAGAAGGCTAACACATAATTAAAATCATTTTCCTCCAGGGAGATCATGAATGTTTGTGAAGTAGCTAAGAATACGCTCGTCTGTTCTGTGAGAGCAAAGTTTATCCGCTCGTTTACTTAAGCCAGCAAGTCCACAGCAACAGGCCTCATTCAGTTCTCCGGCAGAGTCTCATCTAGAAGCAGAGACCGGGACCAAGCAATGAGAGCACTGTTCCAGTGTTTGTTAAATTCCGTGAGCCAGAAGGGCACCTACGCAAACACTACACAGAGAAGGCTGGGGTGCTAGGGAACTACTCAGAAGCGTACGTTTGCTAACACCCACAGGAGCTGCAGATGGGGAAGCTACGGTGGGCAGCCGCTCCTGCAAAGCTTTTACAGACTTGGCTGTGCTTTGCTCCCAAGACATGCTCCAGTTTTAACACCCTCCTCAATAAGTGTCTTCCCCGCCTGCAAGTCCATGGGTGTTTTCCCTTTGCTAACAAGGGGAGACTGTCAACCCCTTCTGCTGGAAAAAGTCAGGTGCCATGAATCGTTTCAGAACTATTAGAGACAGGTTTCTACGTCTGGCAATAGCACACACCCAGTGACGTACTATAGCTGCTGGATATCAGAGAGGACGGAGGGATGTCACTCGAATTTTGCTACAGAACTTTTAAGAGTGTTCTACAAAGGTCTCCACTCAAACCTGAGAAAGTGGATGTATTTTGTAAAGAGCTCCGAACATTACTAAGAGGCACTAAATAAAGCACGGGGCTGGAGAGATGGCTCAGTGGTTAAGAACACGAACTGCTCTTCCAGAGGTCCTGAGTTCAGTTCCTCCCACCCAAGTCAGGCAGCTACCAACCACCTGTGACTCACGCAGTAGGAAGCCCCAATGTCCTCTTAAGATTCCAAGGGCACCTGCACTCCAGTGCGTGCACACACCCCTCCCCTCCACACATACACACATAATATAAAAGTAACTTTTTCTTAAAGATGACCGTAGGATCCCCTTAATTTTAACCTTTTCTATTTGAAGCACAATGGACACTGGGTCATTGGGTATGGTAGCACACGCCTTTGATCGCACGTGTGAGGCAGAAGCAGGTGGATCTCCATGAGTTTGAGGTCAGCTTGGTCTACATACTGAGTTCCATGATAGCCAGAGCTATAGAGTGAGACTGTCTCAACAAAACAAAACATCAAATAAATAAATAAGTAAATTAAATAAAAGACACAGTGAGCCTTCTATGGTGAGTTGAAAGGAAGTTAAAAAAGAAAAGATTATGCCAGTAGCAGTGGCTCACACCTTTAACCCCAGTACTTGGGAGGCAGAGGCAGGTGGATCTCTGTGAGTGCAAAGCCAGCCTGGTCTACGGAGTGAGTTCCAGGACAAGCAAGAGCCACACAGAGAAACCCTGTCTTAATATCCAAAAGAACAAACAAACAAACAAACAAATAAAAAACCAGAAAAAGCCAAGATGGCATTTTATCTTTAAAAATCACTTGAAACGATCAAGAGATATTGATACATGCACAATTATTCACAGACTCCTTAGGAATTAGTGATGTTCTGCTCTCCAATAATTTAGGGTGCACATCTTAGGAGAAAATGATATAAAATGGTCAGAGTAAGCAACAAACTGGCAAATTCTACTTATAACTGTGTATATCAAACTGGCAAAACACAAATTCACAAATCAATACAAAATTAGTTTCTATGTTTGTTGTTTGTTTTTTCCTGTAGATATGGTCAAATAAGAAAGGCTGCCTTGGTGAAAGTTAGCAAGCATTCTCAGTTTTCCCTGTCCAAGTATCCACTGTTCTTAAGCAAGACTTTAGAAAAATAAGATGTGTTATTATTCCTACCATTGTGTGTGTGTGTGTGTGTGTGTGTGTGTGTGTGTGTGTGTGTAACAGCATAACCAAAGTTCGCAGAAACAAAATATGCATTTACCTGGCATCTACACACATACACACACACACACAGAGAGAGAGAGAGAGAGAGAGAGAGAGAGAGAGAGAGACAAACACGCACGCACTCGAGTACAGGTGCCCACGGAGGCCATGCGAGGATAGCAGATGCCCTACAACTCGAGTTGCAGGTGATTGTGAGCCTCTGAGGCTCTGTTCTGAAAAGCACTAGTGCCCCCTTAACCTCTGTCTCTCCAGCCCCCAAAGACCTAAACCTCTTTTTGAAAAGGACTGTAAAATCTTTTAACAGCGCTCATGGCTTCTGAAAGGCTACAAAGCACGGAAGCCTGTGCTGCTGCCAAGGAGAAACTTTTAAAAGTGCTTTCTATACGAGGACTAAACCTTGGTACAACCCAGGCCTACAATTTCCACCATGAACGGTCCTAACGAAACCAACGAGCTCACTTCGGCTGACTCTCTCCCTCATCGCGGAGATAGCAAAGTAACAGAGGCCTCTTTAAGTGACACCGCATTGCCATTCCTGATCTGTTCAACTCCCCAACGAGGCCACAGGCACAGAGGGCCCCGAGTGTGAAGTGCATTTTTCCACAAGATCCCATCGAATCTCATAACATTTAAGAACACATTCAGAACACCTCTGCAAGGGTTCTGTTTCACAACAAGTTTTGCTTTTCTGTTTTGTTTTTTTTTCCAGAAGTTCCAATAGTCTTGTGACTTGGATCTTACACATTTCAAGTTCAGTGCCTTAAAAGTTCCCTAGAGCTGCTCTCTTGGCCCAATGGCCTTTTTTTCTTAAATTACTTTGGCTGTGGTCAATATAATTCATATTATACCTTTCTATTTTCACTTGTTTCATGCCTGCGTTCTGACCTAAAGTCAGACCCCCATGCTCGCCACTCTGTCCTAAGCCTCATCATGACTTGCACAGGTCTGCTTTTAGCATAAAACCTTATATATAGCAGAGTAACAATCTCCAGATGACTAATGACCTGCTAAGTACTCAGACCCCATGGAGATGATTTTTACTAGAAACTGTATTTCTAAACATTCATTCAGTATTTCAGAAACGGTGTGTATCTAATTTAATTACGATGACGTCACCAGACAGTAACACCACCCACAATGGAATTTACATGAGCATTGGTTGCAGTGCAAGGCAATTTTCAGACTTGTGTTTACACGCTGTCACAGATGACAGACTGAAACGTTAGATAGTTAAACAGCAAAACAATTCAACTCCCTGTCCCACCATCTTCCCCCTTGAGTAAAACGTGATTTCGCTGGGTTTCATTGAACCAATTCATTACATACCCGAGACAGGTTTCCAAGTCAGCCTTTGCAGGAGAGAAACTACAGAATTCTACGAAGAGACTACAGAATCCTACTCTGGCCGCTGTAAGATAACAGGCTTCTTCTTTAAGCAACTCGAGTTCAGCTTACTGCAACACTAGAGCTGTTCAGGAATAAATTTGTCCCCAAACATCCATGAAGGAATTAGCTACAGCCAGCAAGGATGCTGCAGCAGACTGCTCTCAAGAGCTCCTGTCCACCAAGCACTTACTTGCGAGGTTAGCTCGGCCCCCTGCAACCCGGGAGGTACGTGTAGGCGGTTCTCATCTCCCGTGGGTATTTCGGCCAAGGCCGCCAGGGACGCAATCAGCAGCGGCTCCAAGACTCGGAGAGGTCCGAAGCCCCAGAACTCCGGATCGCGCCCTGAACACTGCGCCGAGGCACCGGAGGGTCGGCATCTGCTAGTAGCCACCCTGCACCCGTTCCCTCTTGACCTGAGGCCACCGTGGCTTGGTGTCTGCCGACCCAGGCCTGCGCACCACGCATTTCGGAGTCCGCTCGGCCGAGCCGAGCTAGATGCGCCCGCCGAAGCTTCCAGCACCGCCTCCCGCGCTCACCTGCTCCGCGCGCCGCCACCGGCTCCCGATCCCACGACGTAGTCAGCAGCTGTCGCGGCCGCGCCCACCGGG